>NC_133621.1:9852410-9972410 GCF_048593235.1 Sminthopsis crassicaudata | reverse complement strand
CCACTGAGGAGATACTTGGAACAGCATCCTGGGCTTCTCTGAATGACCAAGTCCTCCATGAGATTGAGAATCAGAATCATCCTGAAATATGATCTTATATAAACTTTGAATTTCAGATATAATACTCTTGGATCATAGGATTTCAGAAATAGAAGCAAACTTGAAGATAATATAATCCCACTTCTTCCCTTTACATGTGAAGTTTACAGTTAATCATTTTGGCAGTGATATTGTGCTGCTTTTGCAGTTCTTTTCCAGCTTATTTTACAATAAGGAAACTGAGGCAAATAAGGTTAGGTGACTTGCTCAGAGTCACGCAGGTAATAAGTGTCTGAGATCAGTTTTAAACTGAGGAAGATAAATCTTCCTGACCCCATGGCTTGTACTCTATTTATCCACCATGTTTCCAACACATGAAAATCCTGAGACTCAAAAACTAAGATACAGTTCCTTATTCAAGGCTCTACAAATAGTGAGGAAGTGAGAGCTAACCCAGATCTTCTGCCCCCAAATCCTTTTCTCAATAATTCCCAGAGATCATTAGGCATTTGATATGTGCCAATTCCTCTACTAGCCATTAACAGGTCAAAGTCAACAATGAACAGTTCTCTTCTTCAATAAGCTTCCATTCTAGAAGAAGAATGTGTTCATAAAAATCTAAATCTGAAATGTATGAAAATTAAATATTAAGTGATTTGGAGGCTGGGGTGGATATCTCTAACAACTGTCATTATGCCTCTTCATGAGAAATAGAAACTAATTTGTTCCATTGTGAGGTATCATTAGTTCCTGAGGGGGTATAGAGAGACAGGGTTAGAGACAAGACTAAGACTAGACCTGTGACTTTATTAGAATAGTGAACTCTCAAGTGAGGAAATTCTTTCCATACATACAGATCAGCAATTTCTTGGCATTTGTAGTCTTAGAAAATGTCCTTGGACAATGAGAAATGGTGTCTTGCCAGAGTCATACTGCCAGTATGTGTTCAAGGCAGAAAGCAAACCAAGGCTAGCTTTTTTTTTTACAACTTTTTTATTTTTACCAACCAATCTTAGTTCTTGATTATGCAAGATTAAAAAAATGATTTGGTGTTCAGATCATATTATTCCCTTTGAGATGAAAGTTGACATATTATGTTGCTTGGACAACTATTCTGATCAACTCTTTGAAAAATCCTTCCCTCTCTAGGCCCCAGAGAAATATATTTCACAGCTCTGAACCACAGTTCTCTCTTGGTGAAAATGAAGATGTTAGCCTAAGTAATGGATGATTTTTCTTCCAGCTTTCTACTTCCATATTATTTTATGAATATGCCCAGAAGCTCAGAGCCTAAAGAAGGAAGTTTTCACTCAGAGGTGAAATCTGGCTTTCTATCAAGGATGACCACAAGATCAATTATTGGTACTCTTTTACCTGGATGGGTCTTTTAAAAAAGGATGACCTTGTATCGATGGTATGTTGGTAAATGTTTAACAACTGGTTCTCTAAAAAAGCACAAGACAATTTTAAATTTTACTTTCATTATTAACATCTTTCCATCATGATGTGGCTCTCTTCAACAATGAGATGAATCAAACCACTTCCAAAAGTTCAGTAAAGAAGAGAATCAGCTACACCCGGAGAGAACTATGGGAAATTAGTGTGCACCACAATAGAGAATTTCCACTCTTTCTGTTATTGTTTGCTTGCATTTTTGTTTTTCTTCTCAGGTTTTTTCTTTATTTTGTTGATTTTCCTTGTGCAGCAAGGTAGCTGTACAAATATGTAAACATATTTTGGATTTAACATATATAACATATATTAGACTACCTGCCAGCTAGGGAAGAGGGTGGGGGAAAGGAGGGGAAAAGTTGGAACAGAAGGTTTTGCAAGGGTCAAGGTTGAAAAATTACCCATGCATATGTTTTGTAAATAAAAAGTTATAATAAGAAGAAGAAAGAAGAAAAACATTTCCCATTATTTATATCTTTTACAAAAGAATAATTTAAACCTTGATTTGTAGCATTTGCCCATTACCAAGGTGTAAATCCTCACAAAAATTTCATGATCAACTTTCAGCATCTGGTCTGAGCTGGTTGTACCATACTTCTTTTGCTGACTCAAGAGGACGAAGAGGATTTCTTCAGTCTTCTGCCAAATCAGGAATGAATGATTATGATTTGGGGGCAATTTTCCATGAAGATTGTGTCTCTGAAAGATTTTATACATCTACAGAAAACAATTCACTAACCTTTGGTTGTATGACAAGTTAAAACCTCAAGAGATAGAGTTTCTGGCTAATTGATAATCAATTTATTAATTAGAATAGCCAGCAATCAACATATTGGTGGCCAGTGGTTACCTTGGTAAAGAAAGATGCCAAGGGAGAACTTAAAATGCTATAAATCCCTTCTAAAAGGGAAGTCTTCAGATAAATGACACTTAACTATTACTGATGGACATTTAATGAGGAAAATGACTAAAATTTTGCCTTCAGTTCCTCAGACTAAGACTATGACTTAGCCATGAGACTGAACAGCCTCATGATATCTGTAAGGAAGCCATTTTCATCTAAACTTCTCCAGTTAATTTTCTCCTTCATGAGCTCTCTAATGATGGGGATCAAGGGCAAGAGGTTCTTTCCCCTAAAAAAAGGCTTGCTTAGACTGGATTCTGGTTTTACTCTAACTAGAAATTTGGCCTCCAGGTTTTTGGGTGTTCTACCCAAAAGTAACAAACATGTTTCTTGAGGGCTTAAAGGATCTCATGTTCAGAAACTGACTAGAATTTTTAGGAATTGAGCTTTAATAGAACTAGGAAGAAAAGTGTGGAACACAAATCAATATTTAATTATTAATATAATAGTATAGTATAATTTCTCTCAGCTGGGAATTCAGCATCATGAGGAAGTGAGAACAGTCTGGAGAACACAGCAGAAAACATGTACCATAAATTGCCAGAACACTTTGGCCTTTTTTAGTCTCAGGTGAGATGAACAAATTTAAATATAAAGCACTGATCTAAACATGGATGAGTTTTATGGCTGATTCCTAGTGTGTGGAAGGCCATTGCATCTGAGAGTATTTGGCCTTAGTTTCTTTTCTTTCTTCCTTTTTAATAGTTTTTCCCCTCTACCTGGCTTCTGAAAGTCAAACAAGAAATACTGTAGAAAAGTCACATGGAGGCACATTTTGGCTTCTCCATACCTAACACCAGAAGTGGAATAGGTGACCTTTGTTGGGAAGATTTTGGTCTGAATCTGATCTAGTTATTTAGCTTCCTTTTCTATTAAATGAAAGAGTTAGTCTTAAGACCTCAATCATCTCTCAGATGCCTTCCATCTCTAAATCTGTAATTCTGTGGTCCTTGGGAAATACTATATTCTCCTCAATGAAGTTCCTATTTAAAAACAAACAAACAAAAAAAGTGGTTGACTGTTCCTTGTCATTAATGCTTGTTGTTGAGGACCCTCTTGGCTAAGTTTGGAACAGACTCCATGGCTTCACAAATTCTGGCCTTCTTTGGGGACTTTTCTCTGTCTCCTTCTGCCTCTGTATGTTCATGTGATTCTTATTTCTCCCTACCTGTTTCTACCTCTCTCTCTATGTCTCCCTATCTCTACCACTCTAAGGCTCTGTATACCCCTTTCCCTTCCCCTTTAACATTTAAGCTCAATGAGGACAGGGATTCTTCATTTTTGTCTTTGTAGTTCCAGCACCTGGGACAGCACCTGGAAGGTGGTAAGCATTTAATAAATGCTTCTTTGAACTGAATAAAAAACCAACTACAGAGCCTTGTGATTTTGCCACTATGCAGTCACCAGTGGGGACAAATGGGCCAGTACTCTTCTCAACATAATGGGCTCCAAGGACATGAGGCTGTGCCTTCTATATTAAGAGTTCAGTGATCAGCAGCTTCCCGATCCCCAGGTCCACTTCTTTGCAGTACCCATGTACCTGGCTCTTCCTGGCAATTATGAATGAACAAAGCCCTGGATAACTTAATGTTCTGGGAGAATCTGAAGGCCAAATTCCCAGCATGTGAAAGTCAAGGCTGGCAAAAGGCTCACCAGCAAAATGCTTTATTAGTAAAAGAAAAGACAGGGCAGAATTGTTATCTGTGGAGCCAGCCAGAAATCTAAGAGCTTCTGGAAATTTTACATTTTTTATGTACTTTTCTTTCTCTCTGTGTGTGATACTTAGTCTGAATTTCTGAATCTCTGTTTCTCTTTCTCTGTATTTCTCTGTTTCTATCTCTGTATCTCTGTCTCTGTCTTGTCTCTCTGTGCTTTTGTCTCTCTATCTCTGTTTTTTCTGATTGTCTTTCCCTCCCCTACTTTCTCTCTCTATTTCTCTGTCTCTCTGTCTCTCTTTCTCTGTCTCTATGTTTCTATCTCTCTGTCTCTGTCTGTCTTTTTGTCTCTCTGTCTCTGTTTCTGTCTCTTTCTCTTTCTTTTGGCTCAGGGTGTGCTCATTTTCCTGAGGGCAAACGAAAAAAGAAACACTAATACAGAAGATTTATTTTACATCTCTCTGGATGCCAGAAGGCCTCAGGAAACATGACACAATATAATTTAAAATATGCCATCCTCACAAATACAAAGGCACCAGCCTCTAATAATAAAATCACTAATAGTCCCATCCTATCCCTGATAATCAGGAGAGAAAAACAATAGAAAGGCTTCAGCAATAATAATAGGGAGGGAAGAGCCCATTTTAAGGCTTGTTCCCCCACCCTTTGGATGAGGGAAAGTAGATGGAACAAAAATGATTTTGCTTCCTCTTCCCTCATCCCTTTCACCTGCTAGAAGTTTTGAGAACTAGGAAAAAGAGAATTAAGTAGACATTTTATTCATAAAGAATCATTTGAACTGTTTTGAAAGAAAGCTCCAAATAAGAGCTAATGCACCCCTATTCCTTCTAGCCTCATGGAGAGTGATCTTTTTTAACCTAGTCAGGAGTGCTAATGGTGGAAGCAAAAGACTTGGGTTCAAAAGCCTCATTCCAGAGCCAGTAATTCTTCCATGTTGACCTTGACACTAAGATGAAAGGGTTAGATCTGGTCTCTTATGTTTCTTCTGGTTCTAAATTGATGAGCCTAGATAATCCCATGATTCTGATCCCTTTTCCATTCTAATTTTAGTCTGTAAAATTAAAAAAAATTGCTATGTGATCTGAAACAAATGACTTTCCTTCAGCTTCCTCATCTGCAAAATGAGAATAGTGATATACTTCTGATCCAAATTGGCTGTTGTGAGTGATGGATTCCCAATGTTTTGAAAACAACGACAACATGGCAATAGAAAGCTAAAACATTGTCCGTGGAAAACATCTGTAGAATTAGAAATAAAGCATTCAAATCCACATTATTCTGTTGAACAATTTTTAGGGTGCCTCAATTTCAGGTCTTCAATGATATCAAAATGTGAGGGGAATAACAAGAATGTAAAAGAACTGTAAGACTGTGCTGGAGACGAAGGCATTGAAGGAACTACAGATGTATATTCTGGAGACAGAAGGAGTGGGGAACAATGGAAGGAATATTTGATTAATAAGACTTAGCCCCCTGAAATCAGAACTTAAAGCAATGGTGGAAAGATCAAAGAAGCAAATTTGGACTTACAAAAGAACTTGGACTTCAAGGCAAGAGGGGCTACAGGTCAATATCCAACATTTTACTTCTTCAAATGAAGAGCTCAAAAAGGGAAGGGATTTGTCTAGGGTCACCCAGTAAATAATTCATAGAAACATGATTTGAATTCAACTCCTTTAAGACTAAATCCAGTGCTCTCTTCCTCGTGACCACACCACTAATGTCAAAGTTCTAACATTTAGAACGATCCCAAAGGGGAATGGGCTTCCTTAGGAGATTACAAATTCACTTTTAACTTGGCTTTTTTCAAGTAATGAGGTGATTCAAGGCAACTTCAATAGACTTGTGATGAAAAGAGCCATCTTCTTCTAGAGAGAGAACTATGGAGACTGAATGTGGATGAAAGCATAATGTTTCACTTTGTTGTTGCTGTTATTTGTTTGCTTGCTTTTTTTCTTTCTTTCTCATGTTTTTCCCCTTTTGATCTGATTTTTCTCATGCAGCTTGACAAATGTGAAAATATGATTAGAAGAATTGAAGAAAAATTTAGAGGAACCCGTATTGGATTACTTGCTCTCTAGGGAAGGGGTGAGAGGAAAAGGGAATTTGGAATACAAGATTTTACAAGGATGAATGTTGAAAACTATCTTTGCATGTATTTTTTTAAATAAAAGCTATTATTACCAAAAAAAGAAAGAAAAAGATGTTCACCCTCAAATGAAATCTTCATGTAAAATCTGTGTTACCATCTGACAGGAATATTGTAAAAAGAGTTTATATCAATGCACCAGTTAGGCTACAAGGATGCAGTGAATCCTTCCATCTGAGATTCAGTTCACCTTCCTCCTTCTAAGTCCTTAGCCAAATCACTAACTCTTAGGCTTCAACTTCCCCTAATATAAAATGTAATACTATGATCAACATGGCTTCTAAGTTCCCTTCAAACTCAAGTTATGATTTTGGGAATTCATCAAAGAGAATAGCAAAAGGAATAAAACATAGTGTGCTCTCAAGCTGCTTGCTACCTGCTGGAGAAGACAGCTATCCATTAGTAGGCACATTAAAGGGATCAAGGTATTTGAGGAAGGTACCAGTACCATAGCCTAGGGACTTGTTAGGTGATTTGTCAGAATCTTTCCCCCCTGGTTTATAAAACAGAAATGGTAAAAATGCCTCATATAGCTATTTAAATATTTTACAAATTTTAAAAACTATGTAGATGTTAGCAATCATTCAGTCAGTCACCAAAATTTTATTAAGCACCTATGAGATACCATGAATTGTGTTAAGCATTTAAGATTTTATATCTATATCTATATGTTTATATATATATATATACACACATATATATGTATATATACATACATACATATATATGTTTATATATATATGAATGTATGTATAACAAGAGCAATATCTGTCCTCATGAAACTCACAGTTTAATGGAGGAAATAAGAAAATAATTATGTCTAATCAAAACATAAATGGGGATAGTTACTAGGAGAAGATTATAAGCATTAAAGGAGGAAGGAGGGGATTGTAGTTCAGATAGGATGGAAGTCAGGGAACCCTGGAGGAAGGGATGAATAAGGTGACTCTGGATGACAGCCAGTGAAAAGACATAGTTTTTTTCAGAAAGGATGCATGGAACTGCAAGAAAACCAGTGTCTTTGGATTACAGGAAATGGAAATGAAACAAGCACTTCCTAAGTATATATGATGTGCCTGGCACTGTGCTAATCCCTGGCAAATGTTATCTCATTGAATGCTCATCACAATCCTGGGAGGTAGTTTTATTATTGCCCTCATTTTATAGAGGAAGAATTTGAAGTAGACAGAAATTGAACATAGCTGGGGAGTGTGGAAGGCTGCATTTGAACTTGGGTTTTTCTGACTGTAGACTCAGTGTTCTCCTTACACACACACACACACACACACACACACACACACACACACACACACAAACACACACACACACGTCACCATCTATTTCTAGGGAGTATACAGAGAATACAAATATAACAAGACTGAAAAGGTAGACAGGAGCTAGGATATGAAGGGCTTTGGAAGCCAAAAATGATATTATATTTGATCCTGGGAGATCACTGGGGCGTAGTGAGTAAGGAACAAGGACTGGCTTGGTTAGACCCATACTTTTGGAAGATCATTTTGGGAGCTGAATAGAGGATGGACTATAGAGGACAAGGATCAAGGCAGGAAGACAGCCATATAGGTTATTGTGACATTCTGAAGGCAAGGCAAGAGGGATGTACCAGTATGCTGTTTGGTTCAGAGGAGGGAAGTCAGTTTACGGGAGAGATATTGAGAAAGAAGAAATGACATAGATTGGCTCTGCTAGGTGAGTATCAAGTATGACACTGAGATTTTGAACTTAGGTAACTAGGAAGATGGCAGTGACCTTGGCTGTAATAGGAACTTCAAAAAAGGGGAAGACGGGGACAGATATAATGTGAGCTATTTTGAACATATTTGAGATATCCTATAGGTAATTCAAGTGGTGTGAATGGAGATTAGGGGAAAAAAATTGGATTTGAGTAAATAAACCTAAAAATAAATTACCATTTAGAAATGGTATTTGAATTTATGGATGCTGGTAAATGACATCACCAAACTAACTGCTTTATAAAGAGAAGAGGACCCGGGATGGATTCTTGAGCAATATTCACAGTTAGCACAAGCTAGATCCAGCAAAGGGGACTGAGAAGTAGTCAGATACCTTGAAAAATGGCTCCAATACTCTAGAGAAGTGGGATAAAACCATAAGGTCACATCTGACGAACAGAAGTAGGGAATATGCAATCAAGTCAAATCTGTGACAGGCCTAGTCTAAAAAGGGATGATCAAGCTAAAAGTGACAACTGGGCAGACACAACAACAAAAATGGCTTGGGTCCAACTCATGTTGAAACGCAACAAGATAAGCAGAGGTAAGTTGTTGCTTCAGCAAACTGTCCAATGGCTGAATAGGGCTGGATAAGGCCGAGTAATTTTCAACTCCCTTTATAACAAGCGGGGGGGCCGGTATGGCCAATCCAGGTACCTTTTGGCAGTAAAGCTTGACAGTCCTCCATCATAGCCTCTGGAGCCAAGTTAGGAAATTCCCGAGCCATCAGTGACTCCACAGTGACAGGCAGCGGAAGGGAAGGACCACTCTTCAGGGCTTTTTGTCAAGAATGGATGCAGAGGGGGCCCCTATTTGTACTCATAATTCACACATTCCCAGGATGAAACTGAGGAGACCCTCCCAACAGAGCATCGAGAGATAATCCGGCAAAACAAGTCTGAAAGCAAAACCACGGCCCTGGCCTTAAGCTCCTGGTCAGACCTGTTAACCCAGTGGGGCAATACGTGTGAATCTGCCTAGTATTCCCACACAGCAGCATCAAGAATTTGGACATAGTCAAGTAAGAGGCAAAGGGTCAAAGGCCACATGCAAATAGCTAAAAGGAGGAGACATAGAGATACCCTCTAAATGCTTCTGGCCTTCTTAGGTTGCTGGTAATGGGGCCCCTCTCACTTGGCTGGCCAGGAAGATGGATAATTCTATGCACTGCATGTATTCCTGGGGCAAAATTGTGTTTTTTAGCAGGATCCACATACCACAAAGTGCAGGACTGAATCAATTACAGGGCTAATTTAAATGATTTATATATTTAAAAAAAACAGGTCTCTTTTGCTATTGGGACTTTAAAGGACAGGAGCCAGAGTTCTGGGTGAGGTCCGTTGGATTGGAAATGTTTCTCTTCATTGCTTTTATTTGCCATCTTGGAGCGTGGAGCATGATGGAGCAGGTAGAATCTTCCTCCCCCCTTGGCATCTGAACCTGCACAGATGGATTCTTAGCAGACTATGAAGTTTAAATTGGTCATTGAATATGCTCTTTAAATTACAATTGTAGCTGATTTGGCAGTATTGTCAATTTTTTTTTTTATTCAAGTCAAAAATCAAAAGAGAGAGAGAGACAGAAAGAGAGACAGGAAGAGACAGAGAAAGTGTAGTTGTTTGGCCTTCATTCTTTTTTTTTAATTTTTTGTTTTATTTTCAAAACATATATATATATATATATAACTTTTCAACATTCATCCTTGCAAAACCTTGTGTTTCAATTTTTTTCCTCCCTTCCCCTTATCTCCCTTAGATAGGAAGTCATCCAATATATGTTAAACATGTGCAATTCCACATTTCCACAATTCTCATGCTGCACAAGACAAATCAGGGAAAAAATGAGAAAGAAAATAAAGTGCAAGCAAACAAACAACAATAAAAAAAGTTAAAATACTATAGTATTAGTCCCCACAGTCCTCTCTCTGGGTGCAGATGACTCGCTCCATCACAAGATCATTGCAACTTGGTCTTCATCCTTGAATAGGACCATGACATCAGAGAACAGAGGCAAAGACAAAGACAGAAAGAGACCGAGACAGTGAAAGAAATAAGGTAGAAACAGAGACAGAGAGATGGAGAGATAGAGACAGAGACAAAAAGACAGAGAGACACAAAGACAGACAAAGAGACAGAGACAGAGACAGAAAGACAGAAAAACTAGGCTTTATGAAGAATTTTCTTTACATTTTCTCTATTATTTTATTTAGTAAAGTTTTTTGATATCTATTATTTTACATCATATAGGTTTTCAATTTTTATGGGGTGGGAAGTCTCTCATAACAAAATAAAAAAAATAATATTAACAATACAATTTTAGCAAGAAGGTTTGGTAGATAGAGCTCTGGACTTGGTATCAAGAAGAGTTCAATTAAATGTACTCTATATGACCCTGAACAAGTCATTTAATCTCTACTTCCATTTCCTCAATGGTAAAATGAGGATCTTCTCTCCTGTAGTTGTTGTGAGGATCAAATGAGATCATATTTATAAAGTTCTTGACACAATGTATGGCAGATGATAGGGCATTTTTGTGTATGTGTGTATAGACACACAAACATACATATGTAGATGTACATATGAAACTGAAATTTATATATAATACACATCTTTCTCTCTCTCTTTATCTATCTACTCGCTATATGACCCTGGATAGTTGGAGTAATAATATTATTATTATTGTGAATATACTATTATTATTTCTATTACTATTATATATACATATGTACGTATACTACTACTACTACTAACTACTACTAACTACTACTACTACTACTACTACTACTACTACTACTACTACTACTACTACTACTATTACCACAACTACCCAGGATCATAGATCTTGTTACATGTATGAGGGCAGATTTAAACTCAGGTTTCCATGAGTCCAGGCCCACACCTCTATGTCCACTGTATCATCTAGCTACCTCAAGAGAGGAACAGAGAAACAAAGATTGAAAAAGAAAAAAGATCTAGAAATAGATTTAATGAGAACTAATAACCCTTGGAGTATTGGGGGAAATTTGTAGTTCAGCACGCATATAAATACATCAAAAATGACTTCATTTTAATGAAAACAAGATTCTTAACCAAAATCCTAATCCTAAAATTATGAGTCACAATTTTTTCCTCAAAAAAGGATGGAAAAGGGCTGTCATTTGGTACTGGTCCTTGTCCCCAGAGGGCCTGTACCAGAGTCATTTAAGGGTGTAACTGCCTAAAAGCTTTTTCCTGAAGAAAACAACTTCAACAACAATAAGTTAGTCATAAACATTTATTCTATACCTATCATGTGCCAGACACTGGGAATACTAAGAATGATTTTTAAAAATAGCTCCTACTCTCCAATGAGGAGGAAATACATGGAAAGTACAATTTTCAAACAAGCATATACAAATAAATTAGAAATAATTGACAGAAGGAAGGCAGTCAAATTAGGAGCTGGAGTCTCACTTCAAGGAAGAGAATGAAAAATCTTTGTAGTTCAGCCATATAGAAAAAGAAAAAGTCTCAGGGACTGGGTAAAGCTAAATCATGGTGTAGCAGAAAGAGCTCTGGCTATGCCATCAATGACCTGACTTTGGACACCATTTTTGTGATATCATTTGTGCAGCCTTGGATAAGTCATCTAAACTCAATGTGCCTCAGTTTCTTGATCTATAAAGTGAAGAAACAACCTTTCTACCTGTAGATTTAGGATATGATAATCCCAGAAAACCTCATTCTTCTTGAGTTGATCTTAACGCATGTGTGGGATTCCTCATTCAGTTAGATTTTATGGCAGCATCTAGATTTTCTCCTCTGCTACTGTCCATTGCAAATTAGAGGCAAGGCCTTATTTTCTGCCAGATGAGCTATGCCATATCTGAAAGTCAGCATCATGTCTTTTCTGAGTCTCAACTCCTTTTCCAATCCAGTGTGTTTTTCCGTGTTGATATTTCTCTTCACTTGCCATGACTCACTGCGGGCTCATCTATTGTTCTAACTGCATCAAAAGTGGAAGAGGATGAGCCAATTTAGCTCCATTCCCCATTCTCTCCCTCAGAATCATGCATTCCAAATGAAAATACTTATGCCCAAAACATTTTTTCTGAGTACTTAACATGCCTGACATGTAATGAGCACTGGACTGTAGGGTATCTTTACCAAATTGAGATATAACATAATCATAATAATCATCAGCACAATCAACAATAACAATTAACATTTGCATAGTACATGAAAATTTATAAAATTTGTTTGCTAAGCTCAAGTGAAATAATGTATATAATTAACAATTCCCATAATACATTTGCAAGTGATGTTTGAAATCTGTGAATGTACTATTTGGAAAACAAGATGAGTGTCTCTTACATTCCCTCTTTTTTAAATGTATTCCTCCATTAACTGCACTGGAGTTTTTTCTCACCAAAGAGCTAACTATGAGAGCTGATGATCAACCATTCAGTCTATTTTATCAGAAAAAGGTCTATGAAATTGCCAGAAAATGTTTAGGTATATTCTGTTGAGATAATTGTTTTGGATAGTAACAGTTTTCAATTTCTTTCCTCTTCTCTATGCCTTTCTCTAATCTTTATTAGACAGAATAGAGATATTCCGAGTGCTGGGCTTCCATTTCTGGGAGAAAGTATTCAGAGTATTTCCATATGGGATGGGCAGGGGAAACACTAATAAGAACAAGATGAATTTAAATTTTCCATTGGAAAGGTGCCAAAGAGAACACTGTACAAAGTGAGGAAAATCCGTGCCATGAGAATTGGAATCCTTGGATTTTACCAGTGACTTTGACCAAGTAGCAATCCCCCGTGAGTACAATTTTCATCCCTTTGGAATATGAAAATGATGCAATCAAGTTCAATTAAGTTAGATTTAAAATAATGCCTTGATCCAGAAATATTAAAACAATGTGGTTGTATTTTAAAGTGTCTGCAAAACTAAAAAAAATATATTTTTCTTTTCCTTCCATAACCATACCAATTGTCTCTATAGCATTAATGATTCCATTGATTTATATTCATATAATGCAGTCATTTGGGAAATTGTTTCCCTAGAATTACTAAAACGATTTCCTTTCTTCCTATTTCATTTGGTAATGATCTTATAACTGATCTTTAGTTTGCTGAAGCAGTTAAATTCACAAAACACTATCTACTAGTAATTGAATCTATTAAGGCTATGTCTATAGGCAAGTATAAAAATGGAATTTGGGTTAACATTTTTGGGGGTTTGGAATTTTATATGCCATCATATGAGTAATTTATTTGATTTTTTTTCCTTTTTAATCAATTGGTTTTGGTTAGATATAGGAATAAAGTGGTTTAGGTGCTTCTCTAACTGAAGGATTGCCTCACAATGGAGAATTCCCTCTTGTCAGTTTCTTAAAACCATTGCCAAATGCTTACTCCTTGTATCTTTAATTTGGAGCTAATAGGAATTTACTGAACATATAATGTGGGGCAAGAATTTGATGGTGGGACTGGGAGTGGGATGGTGAGACGGAAATGGAGAGAGAGAAAAAAAATCCCAAAGAAAGTTGCTAGATTCCAAGATCTTCCATTCAAATTGTAAGAATAAACTATGTTGGCATACACAGGAGAGCTACTGCAATACACGGGAGCCACCTGACAGTGCTACTGGAGATCCCATCCAAATCTGCAGAATAGATCTACTCTTATGAGGGGATGATACAAGGAGACTGAGAGGCAGTTGCTGTTCTCTGACCTCTCTGACTGAGAGGATAATATGTTGTCTGACCTCCCAGCTCTTCCCTCTGTCTCCAATTTATCTCATTCCTAGTGCACAACATCTGGGTCAGCAAAGACTGATCTTATGATCCACAGCTATGGAGGCTCTTCGAGAATTGACATGTCCCTTAACAAACCTACACCCTTGGGAATAAAAAAGTTATCATAACTAGGATGTAAATGGTACAAACTAAAAATTCATTGGATTAACAAGTAAAAATTATTTAGATATTGTAGATGAGGTTCAAACCTTCCTCAAATTTGAGTTTTGAAGGAGATAAGGTGCAGAGATTGTTAAAAATTAATGAGTAGGTGAGGATTCTGGGAAGATAATGTAGTAGGTGAGAAGACTTTTGACTCTCCAAATTTCCTCCACAAAATGGATATCTCTTCAGACCAACAGAAATAAACAATAGTAAAGGAGTTGTCCTTCTGAGTCAATTTGAGAAAAACCAGGAAAGACCAGGCCTCCTGGAGCAGAAGTTTGGCTTGCACCTCTAGGCCAGCTGCATAATCAAAAACTAGCCCCAGGGGGCAACTAGGTTGCAAGGCAGCCTCAGCCTTAGAAAATTGTCTTCTCTTAGACAGCATGGAGTCCAAAGGCTGAGCTAGAGAACACTGAAGGACTTTCACTGTGAAGCACAATAGTGCACAGTTGTGCTGGCCAGATACACTCCTGTGGCTATTGGGAGAGGGAGCTAGTACATACCAGATGAGTGCAATAGTAGAGGGACAAGGATTCTGCTTCGTGGGCACTTGTGGGAGAGCAGAGTCTCTGGTCTCAGTTCCAGAGCAGAGAGGACAGTTGTAGTGCACAATCACCTGAGGGATCTTAGGGAGTAAGATCATTTGTGGAGTAGTGTGCTTGATAGTGATTTTGGTGAAGAGAGGAGAGCCCAAGATTGGGTTCTGAGACAGACCTCAAACAATAATGTAAGAAGAACCTGAGACTTGATGCATCATTTCCCAAATCTCAGAAATGGACCTTGATTATACTAATAGCTGATAAAAAAAAAAGAAAAAATTAATAAAAAGAGTAAGCAAATGAGAAAAAAAACCAACCATAGATAATATCATAGAGATAGAGATCTTGTTTCATATTCATATTCAAAGGTCACTCCTTTTTCAATGACAAATGTCAAATGGTCCCAAGAATAAAAATAATTCTTGGAAGAATTTTTAAAATATGTTAAATGATAAGAAATTATTTGAATAAATTATTTAAATAAGAAAGACTAGGGGAAAGTTAGGGAAAAACAAATCAAAAACAGTCTAAGAAAATCAACAAAATTATAAAAATAAAGTTAATCAACTACAAATAAAGGAAAAAAATTAGGGAAGAAAATAATCTGTTGAAAATAAAATTGGGAAATGGAAATCTAATAACATTCTAAGACACCAATATGTCATAAAAAGTAAAAAAATAAAGTGAAACATCTCATCAGAAAAACAACTCATCTGGAGAATAGATCAAGAAGAAATAATATAAGAATAATCTGATTACTGAAATTGTAATAAAAATGAATCTTAATACAATATTGCAAGAAATTGGCCAGAAGTTCTAGAACAATAAAACAAAGTAGAAATAGAAAATAGAAATCCACTGGTCACCATCTGAAAAAGATACTAGGAGCAAAACGTGAAAATATTATGGTTAAATTTCAACACTCCTAGATTAAGGAGAAAATTTTGAAAGCAACAAGAAGAAAAACAAATTAAATATCATGGATCTATAAGAGGGGTTATATAACACCTATCAGCTACTATATTGAAGGACCATAGGACTTAGAATATTATATTCCACAGAGTAAAAGAGTTGGGCTTGTGACCAAGGGTAACACCAAGCAAAGATAAGTGAATGCTGAATAAAATATCACAAAAAACCCTAGAACTTAAATGAAAAAATCAACACATAAAATAAAGAAGAACTATATTATAAACATTAAAGCTCAATTATAAGAGACTCAATAAGGTCAAAATATTAATATCACATATATGAAAATGTTAGCAGTACTCTTAATGATTGCCATTGTTATTTAGATAGTTTGAAAGAAAGACTTGGGTTCAACTGAGTATGATTGGGTAATGCTAAAAAAAAACTTTGTTGGAGAGATGAAAATGAGTAATTATCTCATACAAATAATGCATAAAAGGGAAAAATGATATAGAAAATCTAGTAAAGGGAGGATGGTTAGTGCTAGATCCTTTCTGTATTGGGAATAAATTAGAGGGGAAAAACATAGATAGATAGATAGATAGATAGATAGATAGAAAGAAAGAAAGAAAGAAAGAAAGAAAGAAAGAAAGAAAGAAAGAAAGAAAGAAAGAAAGAAAGAAAGAAAGAAAGAAATATATCTATCTATATATATATGTAAAAAAGCTCTCTAAAAATAAGTAAGAGGAAAAGAGGATAGGGTGGTGGGAAATAATAAGGGAGGAGCTCTTAAAGGAAAAGGTAGGTTAAGGAAGAGGAGACCAAATTAGCAGGTAGAAGTAATGCAGAGGAGAAAGGAGGGGTAGGATAAGTAGAGTGAGAAGGATAGTGAGGAAAAGTAACAAGGAGGGAAATATACAATAAGAAATTGTAGCTTAGAATGTAAAAGATATTAATTTACCCATAAAGCAGAAACAGATTACAGGTTAAAAATGTAAACTCAACATTATCATACTTTCAGGAAACATTTACAAAGGGGAGATATGCACAAAGATAAAATAAGGGATGGAAGTAGAATTTAGTAGGTAAAAAAAAAATAGTGTGAATAATAATTATGACATCAAAGTTAAAGTTAAGTAAATTTAGCCAAAAGTGAAAAATAGAGAACATACACTATTAAAAATATTATTCAGTATTGTTTTAAACTATGAAAAATATCCAGACAGGATATACCTGTCAAAACAGTACAGGATTTTATGAGCATAAATATAAAACCCTTTGAATGCCAAAAAAACTCAGATCTAAATAATTGTAGTAATATTTATTGTTCATGATTAAGCAAAGCCAATATAAATTTTAAAATATAAATATTACCTAACATCTATTTATTCAATGTCATCCCAATTAAATTACTAAAAATATTTTACTGAGTTAGAAAAAATAATAAAGTTCACTTGAAAAAAGAAAAAAAAAACAGGAACTTCAAAGAAATCAGGGGAAAAATATGTAAAGTATGTATATTCAGCAGTAGCAGACTTTATATTATGATGTGAGAACATTGTTGATGTATGAAAAGAATAATTTTGAGTATTGAAAATTAAAATTTTCTTATGTATATAAAATCAATGTTGTCAAGAATAGAAGGGATATAGAAAATTGGATGGGGAAAACCACTTTCATAGACAATCTCACAGAAAGAAATGATTGTGTAGGAATATTGATGTGATATAGAAAATGATGAGCTGGTTGATTTAGGGGGGAAAAACATGGAAAGATTTAGACATATAAAGGAAGATGCTATCCACCATAGATGAGAGGTAGAAATAAGCATAGTAAGCTCTCTGTCTCTCTCTCTGTCTCTCTCTCTCTCTCTGTCTCTCTCTCTTTCTCTCTGTGTTTCTGTTTCTCTTTCTCCCTTTTTCCCTTCTTCCTTCTCCATCTGTCTTTCCATGTCTCTCTCTTTTTCTCAGTCTCAAGATCTCTATGTAATATATATATATATATATATATATATATATATATATATATATACATATATATATATATGTGTGTATGTGTGTGTGTGTGTGTGTGTGTGTATCCTTCTATATATGTAGTTGTTTATATCTACATGCTTATTTGTAACCTTCTTTAGGGTGGTGGGGGAAGAAGGGAAAATTAAGTTAAAAAGTGTGTAGCAAAAAACAAAAGATAAACAAGGAAGCAAAGGCAGCTTTGAAAGTAATCCATAGTGTTTATTATATAGATTTTCTTGAAATGGAAATATATTGGGTTTTTTTGACTCCTCTCTTATGGCCATCTGTGTACATGGCAAATGATTTTTTAGTTTTTTCCCTCAAATTGTATTTGTTTGAAATAAAGAAATACTAACTTATACTTTAACATATTTAACATGTATGGGACTACCTGCCATCTAGGGGAGGGAGTGGAGGGAATGAGGGGAAAAGTTGAAACAGAAGTTTTTGCAAGGGTAAATGTTGAAAAATTACCCATGCATATGTTTTCCATATAAAAAGCTATAATAAAAAATAAAAAGAAATACAAAGAAAAGAAAAAATGAGCATGTCTCTAAATGATCTATGTTATAAAAATCCCCTTAACTCCAAAGCTGATACTTTCTCATGATATAGGGATGACCTGGGTTATAAAAGGCCAAGTCATGTAAGCTTATTCACTGATATGATGCTCTTGACCTTTGAGCAAGAAAAAGAGTTTCTCAAAATGTACAATTTGAAATGATCTGCTTGTCTCTGAGAATTAACTTTGAAGACATTTATCCCCCAAAAGTGGGCTATTAGTTTTCTGCCCTGTTTCATTCAGGACTGGATATGAAGATAAGCTGACAAGCTGTAAAAGGGCTGCAATCTGCATTAGGGAGTTACTCTCTACAGCCTGAAGTAAGAATTCTAAAGTGAGTGGCAACAGGGAAGGATAAACTGAGATATTGGGAGGAGGCCATGAGGTTGCTACTGAGGACACATCACTAGAATAGAACAGAGGCAGGTTTGGAGTTAGGGTTGGAATGGAAAGAATTGATGACCCTCTATCTGTCAGCCTAATCTGCTTTTTAAGGACCTTTGGCTTTTGTGTGAGCCTCTCAAGGTCCAAAGCTGCCATACCAGAGGATGAGAAGATAATCCGTCCAAGATTGCTTTTATCTTCCCCAAATTATAAAGTGGAAAAAGGAAGATAAAAGAAAAGGGAGATATGAAAGTAGCAGAATATGCCATGACTGTAATTTTTGTTTTCAATTCTTAAGGAGTATAACGTCCTTGGCGAGCTAGAAAACTCCAAGCTGTTGTTGTTTATTTGTTTTAGAAGCCTAATTTAGGCTTTTCTTGGCAAAGATACTAGAATGGTTTGCCATTCCTCCTCCAGTTCATTATACAGAAGCGGAAGCTGAGGCAAACAGAGTTCACACAATGAATACCTATCTGAGACTGGATTTAAATGCAGATCTTCCTGATTTCAGGCCAGGTACTCCATCTACTATACCACCTAGCTGCCCTAATTCCAGAGTAAATCAATCAATTAAGCAATCAAGGAACATTTATTAAGCCTGTACTATATGTTAGGTGTGCCGAGGAGTATGCCGCACTAGAGATACAAAAAGAAGCAAAAATAATCTCTGCCCTGAAGGAGCTCACAATCTTAAAGTGAAAACAACAGAGAAATATCTGGGCAGTTAGACAGCACAGTAGATGGAGCACAGGATCTTAAGCCCTCAGTTTGCCTCAGTTTCCTCATCTGTAAGTGGGAATAATAATACTACCTCCAAGGATACTTGTAAGAATCAAATGAGATAATAAATGTAATGCATTTAATACAATGTTTTGTTTTATAATAAATGTTATATAAACATTATTATTATTATTATTATTATTATTATTATTATTATTATTATTATTATTGTATACAAGCAAGTTATATTCATGGTAAATAAGAAATAATTAAGAGAAATCCAAGGAAGTTGAAGTGGAAGAGAAAACAGACATGAGGGATGGTCAAATAGAATATTTGGGATGAAAGAAGCTGTGTTTGACATAACTGGAAAGGATGGAGAACACTGGGTGATGAATACTTTCAAATGCTAAACAGACCATTTTGTATGGGGAGGGTGTGTTTATGACATGAGTGGCTCTGAACTTTAGGAAAATCTCTGGTGGTTGAATGGAGGATGAGGAGGGAGGCTTGAGACTGGCAGATCTAACCACAATGGGCTTAGGATTCATGGTGGAACTTTCAGAGAAGAGAAAGGGCAATATACAAGAGATGGGTTGGTGACAGACTTTGGCGAGATATTAGTGGGATGAGGTGAGAGATAGTAGGGAGTCCAGGGTGATTGTCTAAATTGCGAGATCTACATTTTCTTAGGCTTGGACAAATTCCCAGTTGTTTCCCTCTAATTTATCATTCTGTGAATGACTATGTAATAAAAACCAAGGACTCAGAAGAATTTGTGATATAATGGTTCATTTATTTTAAGCATACCTTGATTTCATTTAGCTTCATCACTGTATGGCCAACTGGTAATTTTCCTACATGAATAAAAAGCTTAAATAGGAAAAAAAAATATCCAACTGACCTTGATTAGTAAGCATAGCTTCTGATCATCTATTTCTTATCCACAATTGGGAATCATTCGTCAATAATGGTTTGTCTATCTTTTTGTTATGGCTTTATGCTATGAGAAACTTGGAGCTGTGTATTAGGCACTGATTCATTACAAGTATTTCTGGGATGCTTCCATTGAGCCAGGGCCAGCAGTGTTATCCACGGTTGGTACACTCATGGCTGTGACCTGACTGACTGGCCAAGATGCTATGACGCTTGTCCCGAGTGTTCTTGTCACCCTTGGGCTTTTTGTCAAGCCTATTAAATGGACTAGGTTCCACTTTGAAAGCATAGATTAGGGCATTTATGAAATGTTTATGTAAATCAACTCTAACTCTTCCACTTCAACTTTGTGGTTAGAACATCAGAGTTTCAATCCCTTCAACTCACTTGCTCTGTGTCCTTGACCAATTTTAGATTTCTCTGCCTTAGCTTCATAATTTGGATGTGAAGTCTGGCTTCTTAAACTTTTTTTCTGCTCATAACCTGAGCAGAAATTTTCCATTACCCTGAGTATATATGGGTATAAAAACCAAACATTTACTGATAATACATCATAATTTTGTGACCCCATTTGGGATTGTTAACCACAGTTTATGAAGCTGGGATATTAGATAATCTCTATGATCCATCCTGCTCTATTAAGTCTATGAATCTGTATTCCTTCTGGAATTTATATATTATATTTTATAATTATATATATATTATATAGCTATTATATATATAATATTATATATTATAACTAACAGAAGTCCTACTACAAAAAATTCTGCATTAGATTTCTATATCTTTCAATTAGCACTATTAATTCAGTTGCTAGAAATTGCTGAAAATGTATTCTATCTCTGTTCTTGCAGCCCTATGGGGAAGAAACACAACATCTGTAGCTTATTTCAAGATGTAACTGGTCTCATGGGAACAGATGTAAGGTAGACACAATGACCAAGGCATCATGCCTATGATTTTAAGTATTAACATCTTTATTTCTGCTAGGCCAATCTGCCTCCTATTGGTTTCAAGGGTAGGCAGGAATCCAGAATGTGAGAACTCCCACTTCGAATTTACAGCTGCATCTTGCCAAGTGTGAATTTCCCGGTATGGGGTTTGGAAACTAATGCCATGGAGAATCCAAAGAGAAAATACATTATTAATAAGATCATCTTTTCAGCTCTAGCTCATTGATTCATGTCTATATCAGAGCTCTTGCACCTCAAAAAACCACATGGAAACAAATAGCCAGGCCCTGATCTAATTTGGGTTTTGAGGTTTAACAGACAGGAAAAAAATTATATAGCTTCATTTACTTATTGGAAATTACTAATTGTTTTCTTAGTTTTTATTGAACTTCTAGAAATCCCTCTTTTAAAATAATTTTGCATTCAAATAAATGCATCATGCCACGCTTCTTTTCAAAAACAATTATTCACCCTCCGATGCCTTTCTAAGTCTATAAATAATCATTCCAACATTAGGCTGTGCATTTTACAGATCAGTTGGAATAACAATAGCAACCTTTTAAATTCATTATGCATCTGCCCTGAAAATCTCATGCTATGTGTAGGTATTATATGAAATTATTATGCTGATTTAATAAAGAAAGCTAAAATCTACTTAATATAACCAAGTCTTTCAAAACATAGCTATAAAATGCATTAGTAAAGGATAAATATACCCAAAAGGAAAGCTCAAAAATTTAAATTCACATTGATCTCAGGAAAACATTGTGTATGTGTGTGTGTGTGTGTGTGTGTGTGTGTGTGTGTGTGTGTGTGTGTGTGAATGTGTGTAATTACATTTAATTTCCTGACTCTGCAATATGACTAATGGGGAAAATAGTATAAGCAGACAGAACAATCTCCTGACAATAGACTCTATTCAGGATTCCCAGGCTGACTGCTACCTAATTGAAGAAATCAGAACACATCTTTTTTGATGAAAGTTTGCTCTTCTGATTGCAAAAGAGCAAAAACACATCATTTTTACCAAATGCTTATTAAGGCAGCGTTGCATGATCGAGTTCTGGACTTGGAGCCAGGAGAAGCCTGACTTTGAATGCTCCTTCTCCCGTCATTGGCTCTATCATCCCAGACAGGTAACTTCATGTTCATAAACCCTGATTAGTTTTTAAGTTAGCATGCCACAACATTGACTAATATTTATATTACTAAACACTGTTTATACCAGGAAAGCAAAGGCAGAGCAATATTAGAAAAAAAGCCAATCCAATAAGTTATAGCAAAAAGAAAATCCATAAGTCATCTGTTTCTTCCAATATATGCAAAAATGGCCTTTGATAATATTCGATATCCATTTTTATTAACAATACTGAAAAGTCTGAAATGGCATGGCTTTTCCTTACCCTGATAAGTATTTGAAAACAATAACAAGGATTAAAAGTAGTGAAATTTTATATGTAGTTTTAGTAAAAGTAAGTGTAGACAAGGTTGTAGATATTCATGATTTAACACGGGCTTAGAAAATTCAGTTAAAGTAATTAAGGAAAATGGGAAAGCTGACATTTGTACTCTGATATTGTTTCATTTGAGAGAGATTTTGTGTTTGTGTACTCATTCCTTATTAACTTGTTTCTTTTATCATGAGCAAGCATTGGATTTTATAAAAAGGTTTTTTCCTCCCTGTATTCTATTGATATACTCAATAATGTGAGGAAGTATATCATACTCCTTAATAGAGAGCTTGACTTAAGGACCCATCTCTGACACAATTTGGCTTTCTGGGAAAATTATGTGAACTTTAAATTCCCTGGGCAAATCCATGAGACTAAAAATTGAGATGCTTATCTTCCCTGGTAGAGGATTTCCCTCACCAAAAGACTCCTTACCTCAATAATATCACAGATCTCCACTCATTTCATAGAATCATTTAAAAATACTTTGAACTATTTCAAGAGTTTTTTTTTTTTTTTTTTTTTTTTTGCCATAGTAGCTTTTCCTACCTAGAACATAGTCTTCCTGGTCATGATGCATAATTTAAAATCTATTAATATAGTTTGTCATCACCCACAAATGTTCCATGGTTATTTTCATGAACTCTGCAGTTTCCTTTTCTGACTATAATCTTTCATAATTCCATCTTGCCCTCTGCCTTATGATCTCTAACCCAGTTATCTTTAGCAATGCCATTACCTTCAATGGCTCTATCCTTTGGGTTTTTCCCAGGCCATCTTCTTTTTGCTGGTTTTCTGTCCTTCTTCCTCTTTGAGTCTTTGAGAAGCAGATTAATTTTGCATTTCCCACTTCTTTTCATTCCTCTCCTCCCTCTCCTATTGACTATGGCCCCGCCTTGCCAAGGCACAACCTAAGATTGCTCTCCCTGTCTTTTTTCTTTGCTCCTATTCATAGGAATGAATAGGAATGAAACTGGAGGAAATGATAAAATCCTAATGTAAACTTCAAATTTATGTTACATAAATTGTAGCAAGGCAATCCTGTTATTTTTTTCCCTAATCAATGCACAATCACCCCAAACACAGTGGCTTTTTATCAACCTTTTCATCCTCTCTCAAAACACCCGTGACTTCCCCTTACTCCTACCCTCTCAGCTGAGAAAATTGCCTCATATTTTATGGGGGGAAAGAATGAGGCCATTTACCAAGAGCTAACTATTCTCACATCTTCGTCATCGGATACCATCCAGCTGCCTTCTACTATTCATCTCTGTTTCACACGAAGAGATCACCCTTTTCCTTGCCTCTATGTATTTCCACAGATAGTTAGGTAGTGTAGTAAACTTGGAGTCAGGAAGACCTGAATTCAAATAAAGTTTCGGATATTTAGAAGTGAACAACTAACATTTATACAGTGAATATTATGTTTCAGACACTGTTCTAAGTGCTTAACAATTATTATCTCATTTGATCCTTACAAAAACCCTGGAAGGAAGATACTATTATTATTGTGATTTTATAGATATGGGGATTAAATCAAACAAAGATTATGTGAATTGTTGAAAGTTATAGAACAAATTAGTCAATCAATAATCATGAAGTAAACATTTATCAAGCACCTACTTTGTTCCAGGCACTATGCTAAAGGCTGGAGAAAGAGTCAAAAGATAGTCCCTGTCTTTAAAGAGCTTATAATCAAAAATGCAAACATGTAAGCAAATATGTATATGTATAATTATAGAATATATATATATTGCTAGAATAAATAGGAAATGTTTTAGAAGGAAGGCACTTGAATTAAGAGTGGCTAGGAAGAGTTTCCTTTAGAAAATGGGATTTAAATTCAGATTTAAAGGAAACCAGAAAAAAACTTAGCAGAGGACAGAGAGCCTTGTAGCCATGGGACATAGAGAAAAGGCCTAGAGCCAAGAAATGGATGTCTTGCTCTTGGAGCAGCCAAGAAGTCAGTGTCAGTATCATAGAGTGCATGTCAGGGAGTAAGATATAAGAAAACTGCAAAGGTAGGAAAGGCTGGGTTATAAAGGGCTTGAAATAGAAAATAGAATTCTGCTTTTACTTCTGAAAGCAATAGAAAGTCATTAGAATTTATTGAGTAAGATAAGGTGACATGATTACATATGCACTTTGGTGGTTAAATGGAGGATGGATTGCAGTAGTGAAACACTTGAGACAAGCAGACCCACTATCCAGCTATTGCAGTAATCAAGGCATGTCAATCCTTATTTTCCTCCCTTCCTCCTTTTCTTCCTCTTTACTTCCTTCCCTTCTTTCCCTTCTCTTCTCCTCCCTACATAGGAAACTATATCCTTACCTGCAGATTCTCTGCCCAAAGGAAAATAAATTTTGATCACTGAAAACTCACAAGATATTAGAGGGTTCATAAGATAGATTGCTTTCCCCCCTTTTTTAAGAGTTTATATTCCAATCACTCTTGCTCTCACTGATTGGCCAATAATAGGTCCTAGATCATGCCTCAGTTGATCATTGTTTTAAGTTTGATAGAATGAGTGTAATAGCAATGGTTTTTGTTTTAGACAGAAATCCATAGACTTAATTTTTTTCAGTCATTTTTGCCTCATCTCTTACCTACCCTTAATAACTAAATGGTGTGTTGCTTCAGAAAAACTGAGACCTAGAAAGAACCTTAGTTTAAAAAGTCCAGATCTTCCACAGCATCCTTGTCCATCTTCAGTCATCCTGATCTATAGCTTGCTACTGGACCCATGTGACTCTATAGGAGAGAGTGAGGTTGGTGACTTTGCAAAGCCCTGCCTCACTTTAATCTAATTCACTTGCAAGTTATGACATCACCTCCTGATGTCATTGGTCATATTCAAGAATGAAAGACAAACAACAAAAATCAAAGCATGTGGTGAAAAAAATGTATAATAGAGTGGTGGTAGTGGGAGAGTAAGAAAGAGGCATAATTAGAGATGAGGCAGAGGTAAAATGAACAGCTTTGCTAACAGCTTCGATATAGGGGAACAACAGACAGTGAGGAGTCCAGCATGACTCCTAGATTATGAACCTGGAGTACTGGGAAAATGGTGTTATACTCTACAGTAAAAGGAAAGGTAGGACAAGACCAGGTTTTTTGGGGAGAAAGAAATTATTCTTTAGATATATTGAGTTTAAGATGTCTCCTGGACATCAAATTCAAGATGTTTTAAAAACAGAAATGTGAGATTGGAAATCAGCAGAGAGACTGGGGCAGGAAAAGTGGGTTTTAGATTAATTAGTATACAGACAGTAATTAAATTCATGGGAACTAAGGGTTATAAACCTCCATACCCTTTGTTCAGCAGTGCTACTATTAGGTCTGTATCCCAAAAATTATAAAGGAGGGGAAAGGATCCACATGAGCAAAAAAATGTTTGTAGCAGCTCTTTTTGTGGTGGCAAAGAATTGGAAAATGAATAGATGCCCACTGATTGGAGAATGGCTGAATAAGTTACTGTATATAAAAGTAATGGAATATTAATGTTCTATTAAAATAATGAATAATCTGATTTTAGAAAGGCCTAAAAAGATTTATATGAACTGATGCTAAGAGAATCAAGCAGAACCAGGAATACATTGTACAGAATAACTGTAAGAATGCATGATGATCAACTATGAAAGACTTGGTTCTTCTCAGTGGCTCAGTGATTCAAGACAATATAAATAAGCTTTGGATAGAAAATGGCATCTGCATCCAGAGAGAAAACTGTGGAGAATGAATGTAAATAAATGTATGCCATGTTCATTTTTTTTCTTTTTCTTTTTTCTTTCAGGGTTTTTTTCCCTTTTGCTCTGATTTTTCTCTCCCAACATGATTCATAAAGAAATGTATATTAAATTCATGGGAGCTGATGAAATCACCAAGTAAACTTGACTAGTTATTGTTCTTTGTTTTCAAAGACAACCTAGATGGCATCACTATGTTGGAGTCACAGTATAGTTGTATCCACCTATGGATGAACAGAATAGGAGCTCAGAATGTTCTACCACAGGTCAGGCACAAATCATCCATATAAACATTTATAGGGGAAATGTCACTAAATTTTTACATCTTATTTTTTATTTAAATTTCTGAAATGCTGTTTTGTTCATAAAGCACAGTGTCACCATGTTGTATGGTCCTGTCTCCCATATTTTGTAAAAGATTCCAGAGTTCTTCAGATCTTCTCCTGATGAGTACTTGCCTTATGTATGTTCTCTGTAAAATAGTATTATAGGTAAGTTTATGTTTGACATTCAAACCACTTTCTGGTTCTTCAAAATTGTATCCTCTGCTATTGAATCCAAGTGAGTGGTAGTTCAGCTAAAGAGAGGACCTTAGGATCCAGTGCCTTATGTTCCCAGGTGATCTTTGGAATCTTCCTAAGACAACACAGGTGGAAGCAATTCCATTTCCTGATATAATATTGATAGACTATCCATGTTTTAAAGTCATATGACATTGCAGCACAGTGACTCTATAAACCTTTAGTTAGGTAGACAGTCTAATACCTTTTTTCTCCCACACTTTCTTTCAGAGTCTCCCAACCTCTAAATTATCCCTGGAAATGCATGCATCGACTTCATCATTTTGTGGATGTTCATGGACAGTATAATACCAAGGTAAGAGAACTTATCCATAGCATTCAAAATTGCTTCAATTTTTGTAAACAAAGTTTTCACATGAAGATAGTGTGGTGATAGTCAGTGGAGAACCTCTTTTTTCTTGGTGCTGATTGTCATATGAAAATTAGCACAAATGACAGAGAATCAATCTACACTGTGCTGCATCTCAGTTTTAAAGGCTGCAAACAAAAATAAATGTGTGCCAACTCTCCCTCTAGTTTATTCTTGGGTCATAGTCTTTTTAAGTTAAACAGTTTAATTTGACAAAATCCAACATCCATTCCTACTAAAAACTCTTGAGAGTATAGGAATAAATGGATTATTCCTTAGAATAATCAGGAGTATATATTTAAGACCGTCAGTAAGCATAATATGCAATAGAAATAAACTGCAACCTTTCCCAGTAAGATCAGGAGTGAAACAAGGTTGCCCACTATCACCATTACTATTCAATATAGTACTAGAAACGCTAGCCTCGGCAATAAGAGCCGAGAAAGAGATTCAAGGAATTAGAGTAGGAAATGAGGAAATTAAACTATCACTTTTTGCAGATGACATGATGGTATACTTAGAGAACCCCAAAGACTCTGCTAAAAAGCTACTAGAAATAATTCAAAATTTCAGCAAAGTGGCAGGATACAAAATAAATCCACATAAATCCTCGGCATTTTTATATATCACTAACAAAATGCAACAGCAAGAGATACAAAGAGAAATTCCATTCCAAACAAATGTTGAGAGTATAAAATATTTGGGAATCCATCTACCAAAGAAAAGTCAGGAATTATATGAGAAAAATTACAAAACACTTGCCACAAAAATAAAATCAGATTTAAATAATTGGAAAGACATTCAGTGCTCTTGGATAGGCCGAGCGAATATAATAAAGATGACAATACTCCCCAAACTAATCTATTTATTTAGTGCTATACCAATCAGACTCCCAAGAAACTATTTTAATGACCTAGAAAAAATAACAACAAAATTCATATGGAAGAATAAAAGGTCAAGAATTGCAAGGGAACTAATGAAAAAAAACTCAGAGGAAGGTGGTCTAAGTGTACCTGATCTAAAGCTATATTATATAGCAGCAGTCACCAAAACCATTTGGTATTGGCTACGAAATAGACCGGTAGATCAGTGGAACAGATTAGATACAAAGGACAAAAAAGGGTACATCTATAGCAATCTAATCTTTGACAAACCCAAAGATTCCAACATTAGGGATAAAAATTCATTATTCGGAAAAAACTGTTGGGAAAACTGGAAATTAGTATGGCAGAAATTAGATATGGATCCACACTTAACACCATATACCAAGATAAGATCAAAATGGGTCCATGATTTAGGCATAAAGAGGGAGATAATAAATAGATTAGAGGAACAGAGGATAATCTACCTCTCAGACTTGTGGAGGAGGAAGGAATTTATGACCAGAGGAGAACTAGAGATCATTATTGATCACAAAATAGAAGATTTTGATTACATCAAACTAAAAAGTTTCTGTACAAATAATACTAATGCAAACAAGATTAGAAGGGAAGTAACAAATTGGGAAAATATTTTTAAAAACAAAGGTTCTGACAAAGGTCTCATTTCCAAAATATATAGAGAACTGACCATAATTTATAAGAAACCAAACCATTCTCCAATTGATAAATGGTCAAAGGATATGAACAGACAATTCTCAGAGGAAGAAATTGAAACTATATCCACTCACATGAAAGAGTGTTCCAAATCACTACTGATCAGAGAAATGCAAATTAAGACCACTCTGAGATACCACTACACACCTGTCAGATTGGCTAAGATGACAGGAACAAATAATGACAAATGTTGGAGGGGATGTGGGGAAATTGGGACACTAATACATTGCTGGTGGAGTTGTGAAAGAATCCAGCCATTCTGGAGAGCAATCTGGAATTATGCCCAAAAAGTTATCAAACTGTGCATACCCTTTGACCCAGCAGCGCTACTACTGGGATTATATCCCAAAGAAATACTAAAGAGCGGAAAGAGACATATATGTGCCAAAATGTTTGTGGCAGCTCTTTTTGTTGTAGCTAGAAACTGGAAGATGAATGGATGTCCATCAGTTGGAGAATGGTTGGGTAAATTGTGGTATATGAAAGTTATGGAATATTATTGCTCTGTAAGAAATGACCAGCAGGAGGAATACAGAGAGGGTTGGAGAGACTTAAATCAACTGATGCTGAATGAAACGAGCAGAACCAGAAGATCACTGTATACTTCAACAACGATACTGTATGAGGATGTATTCTGATGGAAGTGGAAATCTTCAACATAAAGAAGATCCAACTCACTTCCAGTTGATCAATGATGGACAGAGGTAGATACACCCAGAGAAGAAACACTGGGAGGGGAATGTAAATTGTTAGCACTAATATCTGTCTGCCCAGGTTGCATGTACCTTCGGATTCTAATGTTTATTGTGCAACAAGAAAATGATATTCACACACATGTATTGTACTTAGACTATATTGTAACACATGTAAAATGTATGGTATTGCCTGTCGTCGGGGGGAGGGAATAAGGGAGGGGGGGTAATTTGGAAAAATGAATACAAGGGATAATATTATAAAATATATATATATATATAATAAAAAAAATTTAAAAAAAAAAAGTTAAACAGTTTAGTGAGTGTAGTAGTTAAGCTTGATGCCTTTTTCATCTTTGTTGAAGGTATCTTACAACATTGATGAAAACATCATGCTAAAAACTATGGACGGAACCACACAATTTTGCTTCCCTCTTCAGTTGTATATGAAAGCATTAAGTTGATCATCTATTATCTAGAACCCTTGAAAGCATGCCATTATGGAATTGACACACAATACTGTAAATTCCAAGTAATGAATTTTTTTCCCTGATCCTCCACAAATCCTCATAATTGACAGTATCAAAGACCTCAGTCAATTTTACAAACATTGTGTACAGACCTCTTTCTGTTCCTAGTATTTTTCTAGGTATCAGACTTCAAATCTGTATGTGACCCTGATTTTTTTCTGTTTTATTTTTTACTATCTCATAACATTTTTATTGTCTACCTCAAATTTTATCCATATTCTTTATTTTATTTATTTTGTTATATTTTATTTTTTCAAATACATGCAAAGGGTTTTCAACATTCATCTTTGCAAAACCTAGTGTTCCTATTTTTTCTCCATCCTTTCCCTCTTTCCTCTCCTCAAGACAAGGAATTTGATAAAGATTAAGCATGTACAATTCTTCTAAACATATTTCCATGTCTATCATGCTGCACAAGAAAAATCAAAAGGGAAAAACACAAGAAAGGGAAAAAAACAAACATCAAACCACAACAAATAAAAAAAATAAAAATACTATGCTTATATCCACAATTAGCCTTCAAAGTTCTCTCTCTGAACACAGATAAGACTTTCCATCCCAAGTCTGTTGGAATTGACTTTAATCATGTCAATGTTGAAAAGAGTCAAGTCCATCATAGTTCCTCATCACATAATTGTATTATTATTATGTACAATGTTCTCTTGATTCTGCTTATTTTACTCAGCTTCAATTCATATGTATTTCTAGGCTTTTCTGAAATTAGCCTGCTCATAATTTCCTATAGAACAATAATATTCCATTATGTTCATATATCATAACTTATTTAGCCATTTCCCAACTGATGGGCATTTACTCAATTGCCTGTTTATTGTCACTACCAAAAAAAAAAAACCAAAACATTTTCTGCACCTGTGGGTCTTTTCCCTTTTTATGATCTCTTAGGGATACAGATCCAATAGAGACATTGCTAGATCAATGGATATGCACAATTTGATAGCTTTTTTGGGCATAGTTCTAAATTGCTTTCCAGAATGGTTGGATTAATTTATAATTCTACCAACAATGTATTAATGGCCTAGTTTTACCACATCCCCTCTAATATTTATCTTTATTTTTCCTGTCATTTTAGCCAATCTGAGAGATGTGTGATGTTACATAAGAGTTGTTTTAGTGTACACTTCTCTAATCAATAGTGATTTAGAGCATTTTTTCATATTGCTAGAAATGGCTTTAATTGCTTTGACTGAAAATTGTCTGTTTATATACTTTGACCATTTATCAACTGATGAATGGCTTATATTCTTTTAATTTGAGTCAATTTTCTTTATAGTTAAGAAGTAAGGTCTTTATCACAAGCACTGGCTGTAATTCTTCTCTCCCCACTACTTTCTGTTTCCCTTGCCATGTGGGTTGCATTGTTTTTGTCTATGTAAAAAAATAATTCAATTAATCAAAATTAATTATTTTTCATTCCATAAGGTTCACTAGTTCTTCTTTGGCCATAAATTCTTTCCTTCTCCACAGTTCTGAGAGGTAGACTATCCATTGTTCTTCTAATTTGTTTATAGTATACCACCCTTTATATCTAAATTATGAAGTCATTTCAACCTTATCTTGGAATAGGATATTGGGTGTTGGTCAGTGCCTATTTTCTGCCATACTCTTTACAGTTTTCTCAGCAATTTTTGTCAAATACTGAATTCTTATTCCAGAAGGCAGAGTCTTTGAGTCTATTAAAAACTAAATTACTATAGTCATTTATTATTTTGCCTTGTGAACCTAACCTATTGCACTGATGCACTACTCTATTGATAACCATCACTTTACAAAACATTTTTAGGTCTGGTACAACTGGGCTATCTTCCTTTGAATTTTTTTCATTAATTCTCTTGAAATTCTTCACATTTTATAATTCCAATTGAATTTGTGGTTGCTTTTCTAACTCCATAAGGTAATTTCTAAGCAGTTTAATTTGCATGGCACTGAATAAGCAGATTAATTTAGGCAGAATTTTCATTTTTAGTATATTTCATCATGCTGTCTATGAGCACTTGATATTTTTTCCAATTGTTTATATACAATTTCATTTATATGGAAAATGTTTTATAATTGTATTCATATAGTTCCTAGATTTGTTTTGGCAGGGAGACTTCCAAATATCTTATATTATCTACAGTTACTTTAAATGGGATTTCTTTTTCTATCTCTTTCTGCTCATCATTGTAGGTAATATATAAAAATGATACTTATTTATGTGAGTTTGTTTTAAATCTTCCAACTTTGCTAAAGTTGCTAATTATTTCTAGTAGTTTTTTAGTTCATTCTCTAGGATATTTTAAATATATCATCATACCATCTGCAAAAGTGCTAGTTTTGTTTCCTCCTCACCTGCTATAATTCCTTCCATTTCTTTTTTCTTCTTTCATTGTTGACTTTTCTGATACAATATTGAATAATAATGCTAAGAAGAGGCAACTATATTTTGCCACTGTTCTTGAGAATGTTTCTAACATCCCTATTACAAAAAAAAAAAATACTGATGGTTGTAAATAGATGCTGCTTATCATTTTAAGAAAAAACTCCATTTATTCCTAGACTTTCTATTGCTATTAGAAATGTTATTAGAAATGGGCATTGTGTTTTGTAAAATGCTTTGTCTATTGAGATACTCATATGATTTCTGTTAGTTTTGTAATTGATATGGTCAATTGTGTTGATGATTTTCATGATGTTGACCCAGCCCTGCATTTCTGTTATAAATACCCTTTGATCTTAATGTATTATCCTTGTGATAAGTTTTTGTAATCACTTTGCTAATATTTTATTTGAGGTTTCTGCATCAACACTCACAAGGGGAATTGGTATATCATTTTCTTTCTCTGTTTTGGCTCTTCCTGATTAGGTATTAGTATCATATCTGTGTCATAAAAGAAATCTGATAGGACTTTTTCCCTCTATTTTTCTATATAGTTTACATGGCCCTTTCTGAAGTCACACTAGCTATTAGGTAAATGTCCATCTTCTAGATAAAGGATCACCCTTTTAAGGAAGACTGTGACAAGAATCTTTCCAGCAACGATTAAGAGAGAAAGGTAATCTTGTAATTTTTATACAACAACCATTTTTCCTTTTCCTTTATACAGACAGACAATGGAGATATACTTGAATTTCCAGGTAATAATATCCTCTTTTCATACAACTCAAAAGAATTTAGGAGTTTTTGTAGGAGCAGTGGATCTTTTGTCTTATAAATCTCAGCTAGAATAAAATCAACACCAGATAATTTGCCCCATGAGAATAACTTCATAGAATTGAAAACCTCTTCTTCAGTTACAGTTCAACTGGATAGGCATTGACTTTAATCAAATGTATAAGGTCAAAAGTTTCAACATTAATTGGTGACAGCCCATTGAGAATGCTATGTAAGGGGTCAACCCTTCTCACTAGGATCATGTCCTTATCACCAATCAATGTGGCCTCATCAGAGCTGAGTAGTTGAGATATGGGGCTTATACATAGCTTTCAGAACATCATAAAACCCCTCTGGATGTTTACTATCAGTGTAGAACTGAATTTCATCTGCCTTCTTACTAAGCCAAAAATCCTGTTATCTCTTTAAGCTTCACTTTCACTTTACTTTTAATGGAGTTAAATGCCGCCTTCTTAGAAATGGATGAAATTTCCTGGTGGAAAAACTGTAGAGTTTCAGTTTTTTCAATTACTCTATTACTTTTATCAAAACAATCTCACTGTTTGTGAGTAGTCTGGCCCAGATGAGTAAGTACATGACATTTTGTTTTATTTAGGATGAATCAGGTGGACAACAAAGGATAAAATAAAACAGTCCTGAAATTGAGTTTGGCAAGCCTCACACAAGAAATTCTATTCTTCCTTAATATTCATACACCCCATTAATAAAAGTAGCATAGAGAAAGAAAAGAAGAGACCCTGTGGAACATTTATGGTTAGAAGTCATGTCTGGATGAGGATTCACAAAAAAAGACAAAAAGAGAAAAGGTAGATAATTTGGAGTAGAACCAGAAAGGAGTGGTGTCAAAAAAAGCTAGAGTGAAGTCAAATTTGAATATCTATTAGCTCTTTGAGCCTAGAGAAGTCATTTAACGTCCATCTGGATCAATTTCCTCAACAGTAAGATAAGAATAAAAATAGCATCTACTTCACAAGTGTCCCTCTTTCTTTTTCTTTTTCTTATCTTTTCTTTATCCATTCTCATTAATTCCTTTGAAAAACCTTGACCTTTTATTCTTTCAGAATAATTTTGTTATTATTTTTTTGTAGATCTGTAAAATAATTTCTTGGGAGTTTGATTGGTGTGGCATTAATTAGGTACATTAATTTAAGTAGTATTGTCATTTTTATTATATTCATTTGGCTTACCCATGAGCACTTGGTATTTTTTCAATTGTTTAGATAAGACTTTATTTATGTGGAAAGTATTTTGTAATTGTGTTCATATAGTTCCTGACTTTGCCTTGGCAGGTAGACTACCAAATAGTTTATATTATTGATAGATATTTTAAATGGAATTTCTTTTCATATCTCTTGCTTATGGACTTTGTTGGTAATATATAAAAATGCTGATGATTCATGTGAATTTATTTTATATCTTGCAACTTTGCTGAAGTGTGAATTTTTTCTAATAGTTTTTTAGTTGATTCTCTAGGGTTCTCTAAGTATATCATCTTATTATCTGCAAAGAATGATAATTTGGTTTCCTCATTAACTACTCTAGTTCCTTTAATTTCTTTTTCTTCTCTTATTGCCAAAGCTGACATTTGTAGTACACTATTGTATATTAATGATGATGAAACCTTGTTTCACCCCTGATCTTATTGGGAATGGTTCTAGTTTGTCCCCAATATATGCAATGCTTGGTGATGATTTAAAATAGATGCTACCAACTAATCATTTAATGGAAAACTCCATTTATTTCTATACTCTCTGAATGTTTTTAATAGGAATGAGTGCTGGATTTTATCAAATGCTTTTTCTGCATCTATTGAGATAATAATATGATTTTAATTTTTTTAGTTATTGATGTAGTCAATTATGCTAATAGTTTTCCTAATATTGAGCCAGCCCTGCATCCCTGGTGTATTATTCTGGAAATAACTTTCTATAATCTTTTTGCTAATATTTTATTTAAGATTTTTGCATCAATGTTCATTAGGGATTGGTCTATGATTTTCTTTTTCTGTTTTCACCCTACCTAGTTTAGGTATCAGCACCATATTGTATCATCTCTACCCATTCTCCACCTCCTTTTCCTCTCTCCCCCTTTCCTCCTTTATTCTCTCCTTTCTTTTGTTCCACTCCCTCCACCTGAGTTCCTTCACTTTCCTCTCTTCCTCCTTCTTTTCCTCTTTCTTTGAACCTTCTCCCTTTCTTCTCCCCTCGTTCTCTCCTCCCTTTCATAACTAAACTTGAAATAGTCATCTAAAATACATGCCTCACTCTGCTCCTCACTCTTCCAAAGTTGCTGGCTTCCAATTTCATTATTCAACTGAAAATTCTCTGTTCACAGTTACCAATAATCTTTTCATGCCAAATCAAATGATCTTTTTAAAAAATGTTCATTCTTTTTTATTTATCTTCAGCCTATGACACTATTGATCATCCATTTCTCTTTGAGATTCTCTTATCTCTAAGTTTACTTACTTAGAGGCCAGTTTTCTATATACTTGCTTGACCATTATTTCCTTTTATGGATCTTCATCCAGGTAATTCTCAATAATCATGAATGCACCCCAGGCTTTCTCCAGGGTCCTCCTCTTCTTCCATATTATTTTGCCTTATAATTACATCAATTTTTATGGATTCTCATGCTTGTGATTCTTAGAACTAAAGATCCAATCCTAATTCTTTCAAACTGTCTACTACCTGTAGGATATATCATAGGCATCTTTAAGCTCCACATATACAAAATGGAACTAATTTTGTTAATTTAGAACTCTTCTATTTTGAACTTCTCTATTAATATCAAGGATACCATCAATTTCCCAGGCACTACATCTCAGAACCTCACAATTTATCTGTATTTATGAATATTTTGTCATTATTTGTTCTTTGACACTTTGAAGGTTGTTACCAATATATCTGTCTCAACTATGGAATTATCTATTGATATCTTATTTCCTTCTCTGAGATTACTTTAAGTATTTAATTTTATTTTATATCAGATTGGATAATTTATATATTTGTAATATATTTGCTAAATAATAGTTTCCTTAGAGTTCTCTTATTTGTCAGAATATAGCTATGTGTAATATTTTTGAATGGTATTCTTTTGTATTTTATAATCATTTAAAATTTTTATTGTGTAATTTTGATTATTGGTATTTTCTATTTTAAAATGTTTGTTAATATCATATCAATATCATTGGTCTTATAAAAACACTATTTTGATTAAATAATTAATTTTTTATTTTCTACTTATTTTTGCTTTAATGTTATAACATGTTATACTTCCATTTAAATTTTTGCTCTGTTTCTTTTTGTTTATTTATGTATACATATATGTTTATTTATATTTCTCTCTTCCCAATAAAGCCACTTAGGAGTGTAATTTTCTTTCCAAGAAATGACTTTATGTAGCTCAAATGGATGCAATGGGTGCTATTATTATCATTGTCTTATATTTAAGATTTCTTACTCCAATCATTATCATTGTGGAATGTATTGATCAGTTTTTATGTTGCTCAGTTTTTGTTTTATTGTGGTATCTCTCTAAGGAAACTTATAAACTAAGATATTGGGAATCTCAAGACGTGTAAAATGATCTTAATAGCATCAAGAAGGCAAAGAAAAAAGAAACTTCCTGGGAAATATCACCAAGATCAAATGTAGTCTTCTAACCTTAATTCTATTTCCCCCCTTAATTCCTTTTCTACATTCCCAAGATTATATATCATTTTCTTGAACATTATAATTGAGACACAGATTATAAATATAAGGCAAGGAAAAGAAATCAAAGAAGTAAGCATCAGCAAATAATATTCCAAAATATCTCTACTTGAAGATGATCTGATAGAAGATTTGGAAATGTAAAAGGCTCAATGGGCAATCACAAAATTACCAAAAAATAAGCAGTTTTAATATGATAATAGAATTTTAAATTATTGTTGTTCAGTCATTTCAGACTCTTTGTTACTCCATTTGAAATTTTCTTTGCAAATACTCTGGATTCATTTGCAATTTCCTTCTTCAGTTCACTTTACATATGAAGAAGCTGAAGCAACAGGGTTAAATGAATTGAACAGAGTTGCACAACTAGTAAGTGTTTGACACAAAGTTTGAACTTAGGAAGATGAGTCTTTCTGACTCCAGACTTTGTGGTCTATCCATTGAACCATTTAACTTCCTAGGATTTAAGATATACTCATAGAATTAGTATTTCTATATCTAAAAGATAAAAAATCTAGAGCTTATACAAAGAAAGATACAATTAATTTATAGTAATAACAAAATGTATCAGATTCCTGACCATTGCTAGGTCAAAGTACGTATATTTCTAATTTGAATCAATGTAGTATCATTGGTAGTTAAATTAATATATAATCACAATGCAGTACCAATAAACTACTTCATATAATTAGCTAAAATGATAACACACAAAGAAAAACAATATAAAGGGGAATTATGGAAATAATGGAAAGAAGAATAATTTTATAGATTTAAAATTATATATGAAATTGTTATCACAATCATACAGTATCAGATAAAAATGGAGAAATGGAATCAATGACACAGAATAGACAATCCAAAACTAGTAGAAAGGCACAAAACAGACTCTTTTTAAAAATGCATCAGAATCCTAAATGATAAAGGAGAGGAATTTTATTTTATTATGAACTGGCTATAGAATTATGTATGATAATGGAATTAGATTCATATTTTACTCCAAAAATATCATTGGTTTTGCTATTAAAATTAAAATGATAATAAAATAAAATTATGCATCTATTAAAAGTGTAGTTAGGGGAAAATTTATATTTTGAAATACAAGAAATTATGAAGGACCAAATGTGGGAACTAGAGATTTTTGCCTTAAAAATGCTTCCAGAGTAAATGAGAAACCAATTGAGATAAATCTTTACTATAAATATTTATGAAAGAAGTATTTATCAAAAGAACTTATCCCTTTTATCAATAACTTTAAATGTTTACTTTGATCATTTAGTGAATTCTTAGTTGTAAATTTGAACTATTCCCTCAAGTGATGCAGATCACAACCTCCTCATTACTTTTCATCATAGGCTGAGTATGCCCTGTGTCCTCTTGTAAATTCATCAGAGGAAGTTGAACCAGCATTCAAATAATTCTAAATAAATTAAAACAGAAGCTGGTAATAGGAGCCATTTTCAGCAATAAACTCAAGACTAGTGGCATGATAAAAATCCAATTGAGAATCCAGTTTGGAGAATGAATCAGGGAGTTTCTGGGATGGGACACTCACTGGGAGAACAGCCGGAACATGGCACAAAATTCAAGTACAGTTCTAGCTTAGAGAAATACCCAACAGAGAACTATTTTAAAGAGAACTTTGCAAAGATATTACCCCAAAACATGGATAGTCCTGACACATAGTGATATCTTGGAGATAGAATGAGCAAGAATTGACTAATAAATGAATACATGGAGATTGTGAATTAAGAATCTAGAAAACTTGCATTAAACACCAGTCATTCAGTTATTCGACTGAAAAGATTGTGGTATTCTTGAAAGAAATAGGGAAGGACAAGATGATTTGAAAGGGTGAAAGATTTTTTTTTCTTTGAGCATACTGAGTTTGCATTGCCCCTGGAATATCCAAGTGGATGTGACCAGAAGATAAGTGGAGATTTGAGACTGAAGTTCATGACAGGGTTAAAGCTTAGATATATGATTTGGGAATTTTATATTCAGATGATATTTGATATTTGATCAGCTCCGTAGGGACTAATGAGTTCTTCATATAATCATGTAGAAAGAGAAGATATAACAGAGTACAGGTCTGGTGTATGTCCATCCACACATAGGAGTGATAATCCAACAAAAGAGACAGAAAAGTTTCTAGACAGACTTCCAGGGAATCAGCTGTTTCACATTCTAATAACTCACATTGATATAGCTCTTTAAAGTTGATCTAGGACTTTACATACATTATCTTGTTTGAGGATTCTAAGAAGCCTGAATAGGAGAGAGTCAACTTATTATCAGCCCTATTTCACATATGAGAAATCTATCAGACATTATAAGTGACTTCCCCATTATCATGCAAAATGGGAAAAAAAAAAGATGGGATTTGAATATTGGTCTTCCTTACTCCAAGTCTACGTGGAATATGAAGGTTCTTAGATTTTGCACAGAAACAATATTTTACCTTCTGAGTTTTGTTCATTAATATAAAGAGATTCTTTGATAAAGAATTTCAGTTTGATGTGTAAAATGTATGGGATTGCCTGTCATCAGGGGGAGGGAGTGGAGGGAGGGGGGGATAATTTGGAAAAATGAATACAAGGGATAATATTATAAAAAAATTACTCATGCATATATACTGTGGAAAAAAATTCTAAATTAAAAAAAAAAAAAAGAATTTCAGTTTGGAGTGTATCTAAATGAATTCATGACTAGCTGAAACCACTAACAGAAATGGATAAACTAGAACAAAGGATGAATTGTATCAGAGACTAGGGATGTCATGGCCCAAGTACTCATAAATGAGAAATTTACCTAGAACTACAAGAAAGTGCATCCTTAAAAATGCTACAAGTTTTTATGAATCATATTTAGAGCAATGGGAGAGACTCAATGTTCCTCTTCTGTATGTGTTCTTGTTTTCTAGGGACCGACTCAATAGCAGTGTTTAGTAATATATCTTCTCGTAGACTTTTGGATGATGAAACCACTTGGTTTAGGATAATTCCAGAAGAACCTGTTAATCAGTGTTCATTGGTTCTATCCCTTTGTGGTCCTTTCTACCTACTTTTGATGAAAGACTTAGACAAAAATGGAAAGAGATACAAAGCTCCAAGGTTAAAGTCAGTCACATGCTTTTGTTTATTGCTCCACCCTTTTTGGAAACTCTCTGGCTCCAATTCAGCATCACTGGTCAATAAGGTTGCTTGGTCATTGCCAAAGATAAGCATCACAGCAACACAAAAGGAGTTCCCTTTTGGGGATAGTCACTTGTCAAATTGTATTCATTCTTGTACTAAGCATCAGCCTGCCTCCTGTCTGTGCTCCTTTGGTTCTCTGAAAATAAAAATAAGCTGAAAAATAGGCAGAGTTCTGAATTCAGAGGGTGGAGATTTGGATTCTATACAAATGGCAGCTTTCATTACTGTCCAATATGTCATGCTGTCTCCAGAAGAAAAAAAAGAGAAAAAAATTATGAAGAATGGGGAGATATTAGAGTGAGAGAACAACTATACACTGTCACTAAAGCTAGTGTTCCTTTCCAACAGATTTTTATTCTCTCTCATCTGTGTATGTATTGTTGTAGTGTGTAGTATATTGTGCATGTGTATGTGCATGAGAGAAACAGAGACAGAAAGATGGAGAGAGAAGGGATACAGAGTTAGAGATAAAGAGATAAAGACAGAAAGACAGAGACAGAAACAGAGATAACCAGAGATACTAACCAATGACAGAGACAGAAACAGAGAGACAAAGAGACAGAAAGATATAATTGGAACCCCAATCCTTCATGATTAGAAAAAAAAAAAAAAACTTATCTACAATGAGAGATTGCTATGATTCTTACAAGGTACTAATACTAAGACAGTGAAATTGATAGAGACAATAATTATCTAATTTAGCATGGCTCAGTATGATTGATCTGATCCTACAAGGAGATGTTATGGGCCAGAACTTGAAACAAGGTACTACACTTCAACAATGATACTGTATGAGGATGTATTCTGATGGAAGTGGATATCCTCAACATAAAGAAGATCCAACTCACTTCCAGTTGATCAATGACGAATAGAAACAGCTACACTCAGAGAAGGAACACTGGGAAGTGAATGTAAACTGTTTGCACTACTGTCTTTCTATCCAGGTTACTTAAACCTTCGGAATCCAATTCTTACCGTGCAACAAGAAATTTGGTTTTACACACATATATTGTATCTAGGTGATACTGTAACACATTTAATATGTATGGGATTGCCTGTCGTCTAGGGGAGGGAGTAAAGGGAGGGAGGGGAAAATTTGGAAAAAAATGAATGCAAGGGATAATGTTGTAAAAAACATTACTCATGCATATGTACTGTCAAAAATATATAATTATAAAATTAATTAAAAAAGGAAAATAAATAAATAAAGGTGAAAATTCTTTTGTAGAGCAAAAAAAAAAGAAAGAAAGAAAGAAAGAAAGAAAGAAAGAAAGAAAGAAAGAAAGAAAGAAAGAAAGAAAGAAAGAAAGAAAGAAAGAAAGAAAGAAAGAAAGAAAGAAAAGAAACAAGGTACTAAGTGGAATTGAGGAGACAATGGTTAAATCTAATTTAGCCTTGATGTAATCCTAGAACAAATAATGGTTTTCTAGTGATGTAATGTTTGGAGTATACTCAGTGTACAGCATATAAGCAAGAAGCTCTCAGAGCCAGATCCACAAGCCCACAAGCCTACTCTCAGAGGCAGAGGCAGATTCATTCCATATTCCACTTTTGTGCTGGCTACAGAGTGAAGCTGGCAGAGGCAAAGGACTAGCAGCAAGAGCTCTCGGAAACCAGGGAGAGAGATAGGCCTCTAAGAAAGCTAACTGGGCCCAAGGAAGGAAACAATACTTGGAAAGAGACAATAAAGGATTTGGACTTTTAACTCCTAGCTGCATTTGGGGTGTTTGAACTGAACTGAAAAGAAGGCTGCTTCCAGAAGCCCCCCAAGAAACCTGCTCCCAGAGAACATTGCACTATAGAGGAGAACATTACAACAGATTTGTCCAGCAATACTAATGTTGAAGGAAGCAGGTGACCAAAAAAAGACATAGAAATTTATGACTTAGAAGTCAGAAAAAATATGCTATACACTAAATTGTCTTTCTGCCTTGCTTTGTGATGTTTTAAAAGCCACTTTGCTCCTCTGGAATTCTATTTCCTAAACCATAAGATGAGGAAACTAGACAATGTGACAAAATATCTCAAAAGTAATCAGGAATGAAAAAAATGACAGTTGCATGTAGGTAAGGCTTCTTGAAGGAGGTTGCAGGTCAATTTTGAAGGATATTAAGAATACCAAGATTCCTTCACTTGCAAGTGAAGAAAGAGTATTCTTGATAAGAAATACAAAGGTATTGCAGGTGGAGACTAAAATGCCATGGCTGCAAACTGCCAAAAGGCCAGTTTAGTTGGATTGAGGCACGTCAGCTGGGTCATGGGGCTGCATGGAATGGTGGTAATGCACAATCTACTCAGAAACCAGATTATGAAGGAATTTATATGTCCAACAGAAATCTGTATAGTTTCTAAGGTTTTCTGATAAAGACAATTAAAAGTGTCTGGAAACAAAAAGCAGGACTGGATTTTATCTTGTCCTAGAAATATTTTAATGGATTTATCAAGACCTTGAAGCTAGAGTTCTTCCATGTCATCAAACCAGTAAAGGGAATAATCAGCTAGCTGGAATGAATTCCACTCCATAATCTTCTATAGTGCATCACATGGCCCAGATTTCTGGAGTAAATCTGGCATTTGCAGAGCAGAGGTAGAGCCACATGGTATGTCACCATGAATTTCCCTTTTGCCTTTGACTTGTTTTCCCAAGACACAGTTTGGCTTTCATAAAGTGCTTTGAGATTTGAAGCCATCCTCATCTATACTTGGCAGCTGTCCAAAATGAACTGGAAAGAGTAAAGTAGATAAGTGATCTTATACTTCATTTTCTTAGCCTGCCATTAAATCAGAGGATTCATTTCCTGTTCTCTTGCATGTCATTTGCACTTCAGGTCATTCAGTTAATTCTGTCGTAGTTCCCACAATACCATAAAAAAAAGGCATGGCTGAGAATTCAAGGCTCTATATCTCACAAATGTGTTATCATTTTTCCTCCAGAAAATGAATGACCCATAATTCCCAATCATGGAGCACTGTAGATGTCAAGATCTAATAATAACTTGAGGAAGAGAATAACTCCAAGAACAGAAAACTGGGTAGATTCAGTGGCTGACGAGCTCCAAGTTGAATGTTCCACACAAATATTGTGATAAATTGTTGCATCTGTGATGTCATTAGAATAGCTACTCCATCCAGAAATGAAGTTCTTTTCCATATCCATTAATTCAAGTCAATTCAAGAGATAATTGACTTAATGAGTTTCCACCATGTGAGAAACATTGTGCTATTTGCTGGAGCAGCAAAGACAAAAAGGAAATAGTCCAGGCCCTTAAGAAACTTATATTTGTACTGTATCATGCATGCGGATGAAATAATATAAAGTATGTTTAAGAGACAAAGAACTCTAATAACTGAAGGTCTCAGAAAGGGCATTTGAGAGGAAAGCAGCACCTAAGCTATGATAATGGAAACTAGGAATTATAAAAGGCAGAGGGGAGAAGTAAGTACATTTCAGGGAGATATTCAAAGGTACAGAGGCAGCAGGAAAAAGATTTTTCTCATCTTATGATACTTTTATTCATTGCCTCTTATAAATTCTCCATAGGGATCCCTCCAATAGGCTAGGAAATCCCAGGGGGTGTTGAACTAGTTGGAATTAATTCATTGTCACTTGGTGACCAAATGTTGGAAAATTTGAAATTCTATTTAGTGATATGTCTCCATATGTGACATAAACAAATCTAATTCAGAGATTCTATAGAGTTTCACAATATCCATAGAAGCTTTGATGCCATTTCCAAGGTTGTCATTCTAGTTCATATAGCAGCTGAATTTAAACAAGATTTATTTATTTTTTACTAGTTCCATATATGGAGAATTTCTTTAGGCAATTCAGAATACAGTTGGTGTGAATTATATCCTATTTTTATCTGTAATACATATGTGCATCTACTAGGGACTCCACGGGATCCAAGTTAACTCAGTTACTAAATCAATCAGTAACCATTTACTAAGTACCTACTATGTGCTAGGAACTATTGCTGATGATATATTCACTTTCCTAGAATTTTAATAAAGAAAAAATAGCTTAAATTCAAATTATCATCACTATAGGTCATCCACTATTTTCAACCTTAATATACTACATGTCTATGTTACTAGTTTGTAAAAATAAAATTATATTTTCACCCTTCAAAAAGGAGCAGAAAATGTTTTGTATTCTATCTAAGGATTAAAACTATTTTCAAAAGAGAAAAGCTGAATGTGGCAATTTTAAGAGTCTACCCCATTTCAGAGTTGGATACCAATGGGTTATTCAAGAGAATCTGCTCTCTGAAATACATTTGAAAAGCTCATTAAATCCTCTTTTACTGTAGTCTTTGAAGTGAACTCTGGAAGATGAGGTCATGATGGGGATCACAGCTAGATGTGAAATTCGGCAGCAGCCCGTCCCATCCCTGTCAGCAGCTACAGCCATCATTGATGAAGTCTTCCCTGCATGCACGCAATTGAACAATATTAATTTCATGCCAGCATAAAAGAAAATTTAAACAGAGAAAAACATCAACTGCAGTCAAGAAATGAAAAATTAGAGCATGAAAATTCTATATGGGATAAGATAAATAAATAAAACACCGAGCCTCTTATTTTCACTTGAAACAAAAGAGTCAGAAGAAAGTGTCTCCTCTGACATATGCATGAAAAGAATCTTAAAAGCATCCAGGGGTCAGAGAACATGGCTATATTTATGGACCAACCTTTGACTCCTTACTAAGTGTTTACATTCCTTCACTGTAACTATAACAATATGGGGAAAGGTTTCAATATGGACAGAAAACAGGCTATTTCCAGTGGCCTTGGAAACATCTCAAAAGTGATTTCATCTTAAGAGTGGCTCCTCGTTTTTTCTGACCTGTCCATCTGGTTGTGGATGAGGTCAAGTTAGTGAAAGAATGAGTATTTATTTGTTGGATGATGGGAGAGATCCAGTACAAAGGAAAAGTGGTAAGGACTGAGATTATATGATTAGAGATGATGTGTTATGGTGATATTTAATTGAAGGGGATAGTATTTCTAAATTGACAGTATGGGAGCAAGGGAACAAAGGATACACATTGAATATATTCAGAATAAGAACTAGTGGCTGACAGCAGAGTATGTTCAAATTAGGGGGGGAAAGTATGTATATTACAATGTTTCAATCTTGTAATATGTATAGATATGATTAGACCCATTTCAAAGATGAGGAAACTGAGGCTTAAAGTGGTTTCATGAGTTGTGTATAATCACATAGATGATAAGTAATAGAGAAAAGAGTCAAACCAAATCTTCCTTCAAGAGCAACATTGTAGTGTGAGTCAGAGAGCAAGGAAGAGATACCTAAAAATCCTATGTCAAACTTTTACTAAATGTGTGCTCCAGCAAAAGTCATATAATTTCTTTGATTCTCAGTTTCCTTACATCTACAGTGATATTAATAATATAATTGCATCATAAAGCTATTGAGAATTTCAAATGAAATAATATCTGTAAAATTCTACATGAATGTCAGCTATAATTATTATCCTCAAGGAAAATAAAATAACATGAACAAAAGCAAAAATAACAATAGCAAATCTGTGAGCAAATCAATGTAATTGGACACTTACATAAAGGAAACTTAAAAAAAAGCAATAGCCACATCTGTGCATCCACAGATAAGTAATATATTGTGTTCGTAATAATCAGGGCTTGTTTCTTTAGTCTGGGTTAAACTCTCATTCCCTTCTGAAACATAAGTAAGCTAACATACAATCATCTATTAATTATTAAATCATCTTTCAGTAAGAGAAACCTACTCCTTGAATCAGTCCAGTCCATTTTTGGATAGTTGAAACTGGTACAGTTTTTCATTACATCTGGAATTAATCTGCCTCTATGCAATTACATTGCTTTTGAGTCTCTATCCTCTGGAGTCAAATAGAACAACTCTTAATCTCTTTTCTACTTGACAGGGTGTGTGTGTGTGTGTGTGTGTGTGTGTGTGCGTACACGTGCACACGTTTCTCATTTGATCATAACTACAAGTTTGTATTAGTATTGCTTGATGCTAGTATAATCACCATTTTGCAGATGGGAAAACTGAGTTTCAAAGTAATTACATGACTTGCCCATGATTTCAGAATTAGCACGTAGTTTAATCTAGGTGCATCGTATCAGGATCCATAACTGACTTTTGGACTTGGAGGAAAATCTGTATTGGAATATTGATATCATGTCCCATGTTACAACATTTTTCTTTCTTTTTTTTTCTTTTTCTGAGGCTGGGGTTAAGTGACTTGCCCAGGGTCACACAGTTAGGATGTTTTAAGTGTCTGAGAATAGATTTGAACTCCATCCTCCTGAATTCAGGGCTGGTGCTCTGTCCACTGTGCCACCTAGCTGCCCCCTACAACATTTTTCTTTACTAGGGTATATACTCACACTTCTTTCGATGAATTGATGCAAAAGCTTCTCATTTGTAATGTATTTAAAATGATTGATCTCCAATTCATTTACCAAAAAAAAAATACATCTGGGAGTGAATGTAGTTTGCTGTTTTCAGACATATTATCTATATCTTACCATCTTAGTATCTAGAAAGTGTGTACTATTATTTGTTTCTATGAAATTAATGCTTCTGGAATTCATTTCTTCTCTTATAAGACTGACCAGACATATTTTGTGAGCCAAGATGGTAGAGTAAGGAGTAAATTGTTACATTTTCCCATATTTATTTCCAAACAACCATGAAATACTATTCCAAAACAAATCCTGGAACAGCAGAACCAGCAAAATGATGGGGGGAAATAATATTTGAGCTCAAGAAACTAAATATTGGTAAGAAAGGTCTATCTCACATAGGTAGAAAGGGAGTGAAATTCAGGACAGAAAGCATCAAGCAAGCCAGCAAACTCCCCTCAGCAAACTAGTGATAAATTCTGAATTCCAGTGCAGTGGAGCAGGCAAACACAAACAGTAGGATCCTCCATGGACCTCAACATAGCCAGCAGAATTGGCAGATTACAGTTCTGAGAATCACTAGGTACATAAGCACAATTTGGCCAAAAAAGTAATATCCAGTGATCAAACTGCACATCCTTCAGGGTCTCTCTGGACTGCCAGGTAGACTACCCTTCTGATGCCTAAGCAAACAGGCAGCTGCCAGGCTAGGATCTTGCCCTGCATAACCCTGGGGAAACAGGCCAGACTTATGGGACCACCCACTAACATCAGCACATACCATATACCACCACAACTCAGCATGAGGTAAGCTGCTAGACTCCAATGGCTTCCAGCAGCACCAGCCACGCCCACCACACCACTTCAGTGCATCACCAGACACAGTAGTGCCAAATGAGCCTTAGGGCAACATGAGTGCAGTACTAGCAGTCAAATCCTCTAGTCCCTCGCACAAGAATCCCAAGATAGCACCCCTTTCACTTTTGGAGAAGAGCTCAAACTTGAAAGAAAAATAAAAAAGTGAAAAACAACAAAAAGATGCCGATTGTAGAAAATTATTATGATGACAAAAAAAAAATAAAGACAAATTTAGAAGCAACAATGTCAAAATATCCATGGGCAAAACCCCAAAGAAAAATGGGAAGTGGTCTCAAGCCCAGAAAGAACTTGTGGCAAAGCTCACAAAGGAGATTTATAGTCATATAAGAGAGGTAGAAGAAAAATGGGAAAAAATGAGAATGATGTATGAAAACAGTCAACAGCTTGGAAAAAGAAAACAACTGATCAAAAAAAACTAGAACTAAAAAACTAATTGAAGAAAATAACAACTTAGAAGTTAGAATTAAAGAAGTGGAAGCTAATGATTTTATGAGACAAAAAGAATCTGGCAAAGAAATTCAAAAGAAGAGAAAATGGAAGAAACTGAAAAATACCTTGAGAAAGACTACTGACCTGGAAAATAGACACTGGAGAGACATTACCAGAATCATTAGACTACCTGACAGTCAGCCATAATCAAAGGGGGAGCTAGAAAACATGTTTCAAGAAAATATTAAACAAAATTGCTCCAATGTCCTGGAACTAGAGGACAGGAAAGACATCTCAAAATAAAGAACATTATAACCAAATTTCAAATTTATAATTTGTATTACAAGTGGCCAGAAGGAAACAATTCACATACTGGTGAGCCACAATTAGTATCACACAATATTTGGCAAATGCAACAGAAAAATATTGGAAGCATGGAGCATGATATTCCAAAAGGCAAAGGAGTTAGGACTGCAACTAGGAATTACTCACCCAGCAAAATTAAGCATAATTCATCAAGGAGAAAACTGGTTATTCAATGAAATAAAAGAACTTCAAATTTCCACAAGAAGATCAAAATTAAACCAAAAATTTAATTTCCAATAGCAAGGCTCAAGATAAGCATGAAGAGCTAAACAGGGAACATAAAACATAAGATTCAATGTTTTAAATTATTTATATCTCCCTATATGGAAGTCAATACTTATAATTCTTTTAAAAATGCATCATTAATAGTATAGGTTGAAGAAATATGCATAGACAGAGAGTATATGCATAAGACGAATTTGAGGAAATGACAAAAAATTAAAGGATGAAATAAAGGAGTATAGAAGAAAGGGAACGGTAGAATGGGGTAAATTCTTTCACCCAAAAGACCTGTTGCAATGAGGTAAGGAATAGAGGGTGGGAAATGGCCATCTCTTGAATTTTATTCTCATCAGGATTGGCTCAAAAGGGGAATAATATACGCAAACAATTGAATGTAGAAATCCCCTTTTTCTGGCAGGGATGTAAGAAGGGAGGAGATTAAGTAATGTAGAAAAGGTAATGTAGAAAATAGATAGGAAGAAGGACAGATTGGGAGAGCTTCTGGGAGACAGGAGAAGAAAGTGAAGAAAGTGAAGGAGAGAGAACACAAACAGGAGAAAGAATAGGATGGACAGAAATGCTGTTAGTAATTATAACTGTGAATGTGAATGGGATGAACTCTCTCATAAAAATAAAAGCAGATAGGAGAATTGGTCAGAAACCAGAATCCTACAAGATGTTGCTAAGAAGAAATATACTTGAAGCAGAATGAAGCATTAATGAGCACACATAGGATAAAGGTAAGAGTCTGGAGCAGAATCTATTATGCTTCAGCTGATACCAATCAGACTCCCAAGAAACTATTTTAATGACCTAGAAAAAAATAACAACAATATTCATATGGAAGAACAAAAGGTTGAGAATTTCAAGGGAAGTAATGAAAAAAAATCAAATGAAGGTGGTCTAGCTGTACCTAATCTAAAACTATATTATAAAGCAGCAGTCACCAAAACCATTTGGTATTAGCTAAGAAATAGACTAGTTGATCAGTGGAATAGGTTAGGTTCACAGAGCAAGATAGTAAATAAAATAGCAATCTAGTGTTTGACAAACCCAAAGATCCCAACTTTTGGGATAAGAATTCATTATTTGACAAAAATGCTTAGAAAATTGGAAATTAGTATGGCAGAAACCAGGCATGGCCTCACATTTAACACCACATGCTAAGATAAGATCAAAATGGGTCCAAGATTTAGACATAAAGAACAAGATCATAAATAGATTAGAGGAACATAGGATAGTTTACCTCTCAGACTTGTGGAGGAGGAGGGAATTTGTGTCCAAAGGAGAACTAGAGATCATTATTGATCACAAAATAGAAAATTTTGATTATATCAAATTAAAAAAGTTTTTGCATAAACAAAACTAATGCAAACAAGATTAGAAGGGAAGTAACAAATTGGAAAAAAAACATTTTTACAGTTAAAGGTTCTGATAAAGATCTCATCTCCAAAATATACAGAGAATTGACTTTGATTTATAAGAAATTAAGCCACTCTCCAATTGATGAATGGTCAAAGGATATGAACAGACAATGTTCAGATGATGAAATTGAAACTATTTCCACTCATATGAAAGAGTGTTCCAAATCACTACTGATCAGAGAAATGCAAATTAAGACAACTCTGAGATACCACTACACACCTGTCAGATTGGCTAAGATGACAGGAACAAATAATGATGAATGTTGGAGGGGATGTGGAAAAAACTGGGATACTGATGCATTGTTGGTGGAGTTGTGAAAGAATCCAACCATTCTGGAGAGCAATCTGGAATCATGCCCAAAAAGTTGTCAAAATGTGCATACCCTTTGACCCAGCAGTGCTACTACTGGGCTTATATCCCAAGGAAATACTAAAGAAGGGAAAGGGATCTGTATATGCCAAAATGTTGGTGGCAGTTCTTTTTGTAGTGGCTAGAAATTGGAAATGAATGGATGTCCATCAATTGGAGAATGGTTAGGTAAATTATGGTATATGAATGTTATGGAATATTATTGTTCTGTAAGAAATGACCAACAGTAGTAATACAGAGAGGCTTGGAGAGACTTACATCAACTGATGCTAAGTGAAACAAGCAGAACTAGGAGATCATTATACACTTCAAAAATGATACTGTATGAGGATGTATTCTGATGGAAGCGGATATCTTCAACATAGAGAAGAACTAATCCAATTCCAATTGATCAATGATGGACGGAATCAGCTACACCCAGAAAAGGAAAAATGGGAAATGAGTGTAAACTGTTAGCATTTTTTTGTTTTTCTTCCCAGGTTATTTTTACCTTCCGAATACAATTCTTCCTTTGCAACAACAACAACAACAACAACAAAATTCGGTTCTGCACATATATATTGTACCTAGGATATACTATAAGATATTTAATATGTATGGGAATGCCTGCCATCTAGGGGAGGGGGTGGAGGAAAGGAGGGGAAAAATTCGGAACAGAAGGGAGTACAAGGGATAATGTTGTAAAAAAAAAATTACCTATGCATATGTACTGTCAAAAAATGTCATAATTATAAAATTAATTTAAAAAATAAAATTAAAAAATATTATGCTTCAACTGCAGTTAAACAAAAACAGGCTTGGCAATCTTGATCTCAGACACGGTAAAAGCAAAAGTACACCTAATTAAAAAAGATAAAGAAGGAATCTACATTTTACTAAAAGGTACCATAGATAATAAGATTATATCAATACTAAATATATATGCACCAAGTGGTATGCTATTCAAATTCATAAGAGAAGTTGAATGAGTAACTGGAAAAATAGCAAAACTATACTAATGGGGGACCTCAATGTCCCTCTCAAAATGCAATAAATCTAAAAAAAATAGACAAGAAAGAAAGTAAAAAGTGACATGTTAGATATTATAGACCTTTGGAGAAAACTGGATGGTATTAAAAGACATCTTTTTCCTCCCAGAAGCATATGACACCTAAATAAAAACAAATTACTTATTAGGACATAAAAACTTCAAATTCAAATATATAATGGTAAACTTATTTACTGCATTCTTTTCAGATGATAGTACACTAAAAATAATACTCAACAAAGGGCAGTGAAAAGATAGATTAAAATCAATTGGAAATCAAATAATATAATCCTAATGAATAATTAAGTCAAAAAACAAATCATTGAAAGTATAATTATTTCATTAAAGAGACTGACTATAATGTGACAATATTCCAAAATTTATAGGATGCAGTCAAAGCAGTACTTAAAGAAAATTTTATTTCTCAAAATTCTTATAAGAACAAAAATGGAAAAAGAACACATTAATCAATTTTATGTAACTAAAAACCAGAAAAGAATAAGTTAAAAATACCCAATTGAATACCCAATTGAAAATCTGGAAAATCAAAGGTGAGATTAAAAAGATATAAAGGTTTTTTTTTTTTTTAATGAGCTAAAAAGTAAACCAAGGAGCTTGTTTTATGAAAAAAGAAAAACAAAACAAAACAAAACAAAACAAACAAAAAAAAAAGAAAAGAAAGAAAAAACAATAGGATAGCTAAACCATGGATTAAGTTGATGTGAAAAAAAAGAAAGAAAGAAGAAAATCAAAGAATCAATGTCAAAAATGAAAAGCAAAAAATTTACAAAAAATATAAATTACTTAGATTGCCAGACCAGGAAACAGAATGCCTAATAACACCATTTTAGAAAAAGAATTTGAACAAGACATTAATGAATATCCCACAGAAAAATACCTAGGATCAGATGGGTTCACTAGTGAATTCTATCAAATATTTAAAGAATCATTCATTGGAATATTATACTGGGGAAGAAGGAGTCCTATCAGATCAGTTTAAGATGCAAATATGGTACTGATATCAGGAAGATCTAAAACAGAGAAGGGAAATTGTAGACCAATTTCCCTAAAGAATACTGCTACAAAATTTTTGAACAAAATACTAGCAAGATAATTACAGAAACATATCCCAAGGATTATATACTGGTTATTTGGGAATTATATCAGTAATGCAGGGTTATTTCAACAGTAGAAAAACTGTCAATATAATTGACCATATCGATTAGAACCAAACAGAAATCATATGATTTCTCAATAGATGCAAAAATTATTTTTCAAAATATAGCACCCATTCCTATTAAAAACATTAAATGGGTAGGAATAAAGGGGGAATTCCTTAAACTGGTAAATAACATTTATTTAAAGGCATCAATGAGCATTACCTGTAATGTGGATAAGCTAGAAGCCTTCACACTAAAATCAGAGCTGAAGCAAGGATATCCATTATCACCATTATTTTTGGATAGATTACTAGATATGCTAGATATAGCAACAGGAAAAGAAAAATAAATTAAAAGAATTAAAATAGACAATGAAATAACAAAACTATTAATCTTTTCAGATGATATATATATATGATGGTAAACTTTGAGAATTAACTTAAAAAATTACTTGAAATAATTAACAACTTTAGCAAAGTCACAGCATATAAAATAAACCCTCATTTATTGTTATGGGCCAGAACTGTGAAATAAGGATTCTTATAAGGTGGTAAGTCAGTGGAATTGATGAGATAATGGTTATCTTGTTTGGCATAGTGACTAATAGTTCTCTAAGTTTAGTATGATTGATTTAATCTTACAACAAATAATGATTTCCTAGTGGTATAATGATTGGTTTATACACAGTGTAGAGTATATAAACTGGGACTCAGAGGCAGAGATAGACTCAGAAGGACTCAGAGAGAGATTCATTCCATCTTAACCAGCCTTATGATGGCTGACTTGTCCTCCTGCTTCCCCCACTGAAACCAAGACTCCTGAAGGCCTCTAAGAAAGCTAGTACAGCCCCCAGACAAGAAAACTAGATTATGAAGGAGATAATAAAGGATTTGGACTTTGACACCTGGCTCTTCTTGTGGGGATTATTCTACTGAAAAGAAGGCTGCCTCCAAGACCTCCAGAAAACCAACAAGAACTTTACAATAGATCATGAACTTTTCTTGATTTGATCAACAAAACCTAGCAGTAAGAGATATAAAGAAAAAAATATTTAAAATAATTGAAACAATGTAAAATTATTGATCATCTATTTGCCAAGGCAAAAGCAGGAACTATATGAACACAACTATAAAATAGTTTTCACACAAATGAAGTCAAATCTAAACAATTCACAGAGTATTAATTACTGATGAATAGGTCAAGCCAGTAAAAAAAAAAAAATATGGCTCTGCCTAAGCTAGTTTACTTTTTCTGTGCCATGTCAATGAAACTACCAAAATCATTTGATAGAGCTAGAAAAGATAACAACAAAATTTATCTGGAAGAACAATAAGTCTATACAATCCAGGAAATTTAAAAGAAAGATAGCCTAACAATGCCAAATCTCAAGCTATATTAAAAACCAGGAATTATCAAAATTATCTGGTACTGACCAAGAAATAGAGTGGTGGTCACTGGAATAGATTAGTTACACAAAACACAGCATTCACCAACTAGAGTCACCTAATAGTTGATAAATCCAGAGATCCCAACTTTGGGATAAGAACTCACGATTTTACAAAAACTGCTAGAAAAATTGAAAAAAAATAGGGCAGAAACTGGGTATAGATCATCAAATTACACCATTTACCAAGATAAAATCAACTTAGCTCCATGATTTAAACATCAAGGTGAAAGCATATGAAAATTAGAAGAGTCTACTTCCCAGATATATCTGTGGGAAAAGAGAGAATTCATGATCAAATAAGAAATAGAGAGCATCATAAACTGTAAAATAGATAATTTTGATTATATTAAATTTAAATCTTTTTTACTAGCAAAATCTTTGTAATCAAGATTGGAAGGAAAACTGGGAAACAATCTGTACAGCAAGCACATTTAATAAATGCCTCATTTCTCTCATACATAGAGAACTAAGTCAAATTTATAAGAGTACAAGCCATTTCTCAATTGATAAATGTTCAAAGAATATGAACAGATACTTTTCATATGAATAAATCAAAACTATTAACAGCCATAAGTGCTCTAAATCACTTTTGAGTAGACATATGCAATCTAAAACACCTCTGATAGACCAATTCATGCTTATCCAGATTGGATAATATGACAAAAAAGGAAAATGATGAGTATTGGAAAGGATATGGGAAAATCTGGACAGTATTGTATTGTTGGTACAGTTATGAACTGATCTAACCATTCTGGAGAAGAATTTGGAACTAGGCCTAAAGGACAACTAAATTGTGCATACCTTCTGATTCAGCAATACCACGACTAAGTCTGTAGCTGAAAGAGATTTTAAAAACAGAAAAAGACCTACTTGTATAAAAAAATATTTATAGCAGCCTTTTTCCTGCTGGCAAAATATTGTAAATTGAGATAATGGCCTCAGATGGAGAATAGCTGAATGTATAGCTTTGGTATATAAATGTGCATCATAAAAACAAAACAACAACAACAACAAAAAAAAAAAAAAAACAGAAAACACCAAAGACCTATCGTGCATCTCAACTACTCTGCTGATGGTACCACACTGATCACTGATAAGGACATGGTCCTGGAGAGACGGGCTGAACACTTCCATAGTGTTCTCAACAGACCATCATCAATCAATGCTGAACTTATTGACCATTTACTTCAAGTTGAAATCAATCACTCCCTAGTTGAAGTTCCAACTGAAAAAGAGGTTTTAAATACTGTTAGGTTACTTCCATGTATTCCAGCAGAGATTTACAAGTTAAGGGATCTATTGCTCATATAAAAGCTTCTGAAATTTTCCATCTATATGGCAAGAGGAAGTTATGACCAGGAGCTCAAGGAGGCCACCAATGTCCATCTGTATATAGGTAAAGGGAAAATATTGTCCTGCGATAATCACAGGGGGTCTCTCTCTTAGTCATTGCTGATAAGATTCTTGCCAGAATCCTCCTTAATAGGCTGACCCTACACCTAAAAATAGTCATCTACTTGAGAGCCAGTGTGGCTTCAGAAGGGGCTGAAGAACAGCCGAGGTGGTGTTTACTGCCCAACAACTCCAGAAAAAATTCCAGGAGCAAAACACAGGAACACTGTTCCAGCCTTTGATACTGTCTGTTGTGAGGGCTTATGGAAATGTAACCATACAATTGTGCAAAAAGAAATGATGACGAGGAAGATTTCAGGAAAACCTGGGAAGACTTTTATGAACTGATGCAAAGTGCAATGAGCAGAATCAGGAAAACATTGCATGCAGGATCAACAACATTGTGTGATGATCAACTTTGAATGACTCAGCTCTTCTCAACAACACACTGATCCAAGACAAGTCTAGAGTCAGGAAGGAAAATACTATTCATGTCCAGAAGAAGAACTGATGGACTCTGAATGCAAATTGAATATTTAAACTAGCAAGTTCACCCACTACTTCGTTTCCATGAGATTCCAATGATTCTGGAATTGATAGTGAGGATGACTACTTTATAAAACTCTGTCTCACTTGAATCTGATTTATAAATAAGTCAGGACATCACCCCCATGATATCACTGGCCTCCTATGAAAATTAAGGATGAATAAAAACCTATGAGTTTCATATTGTAAGATCTATTTGATTAATAGAGAAATGTTGGTTGTATTATAATATAAATTTTGGAAAACAACCAAGCCATTCATCATCTTTCTTTCCTCTTCTAGCTCTGCTTCTGCACTTTACTAGCATGTCCCCAATTAGATGGGTGCTCTCTCCTTTTATGTTGTGAATAAAGTGTTGAGGGCAAGCACTGATTTTATTTTGAATTTTATTTATATTTCTAATATTTAGCAGAATGCTTGATCTTAGTAAGTACTTAATTCAACAAAGAAAATAAGCATTTATTAAGCAGCTAATAATTAGTAGCCAACTCTGCTGATCACTGGAGTTACAAGAAGTCATAATTGTTTCCCTCTCCTGAAGCTCATTGTCAAATGATGAAAGCAAGAAGCAAAATATTTATACAAGCAAAGTATGGACAGAATAAATCAAAGATAATCATAGAGGGAAGCCAGTGATATTAATGGGGATCAGGAAAGTCTTAAATAAGGCAGAAATTTAGTTGAGACCTAAAGGAATTCCTGGCAAGCCCAAATATGGAGATGAAGAAGGAAAGAACTGAAAGTATATGGGGTGACACTGAAAATTCATGGAACTGGGGAGTAGTATATCATATGAGAGGAACAGTATGGAGGCCAGCATCACTATGTCACATAATGAAGGGGAATAAAATGTAAGGAGAAATTCTGGAGAAATAGGAAGAGTTCAGGATCTACAGGGCTTTACAGGACAAACAGAAGATCTGTCCAATATTACCCAATGAGTGATCTGTCCATTTGAATATTGAGGAATTTGTAACTATCAAACATATTCCATCATTGAAATAAAAAACAAAACAAAACAATAATCAGAAGTTTGGGATTATGGAAAGCATTGTTACCCATTTTCCCAGTTGGAATCCAACCAGCTCAAATTTTCCTACTATTCAATTCTAACCTAGTATGCAATCCATTTTGAGAATGCATCCAAAGTATACTTTCAGATGGTCCAATTCTAATGATTGTATATTCAACTATATCGCAGACTGGTCAAGAAACTTTTCTGATTTTTCTAAAACATGTTAAGTATAAGAATGTTTCTTAAGTTTCTTCCAAGTGAACTATGCTGGAACTGTTCTGAAGTAGAGAACTAAGGGAGAACTTCAGTTTCCTCAAGACTTGAAAATTGCACAAAAAACTGACGGCAAGAGATAAGATAATTTGATTTGTATAAACTTCATAGATTTTTTTTTGAATAATGAGTATCTATAGCACAAAATTTTATCACCTACTTCAAAATAGAATCTTGATTAGAATAAAATTAGATTACTTGGGGAAAAGAAAAGTACCCTTCTCTTTTGCCTTCCTGTCCTACCTTTCGAACCTCAGCTATCAAGGAGCTATGGAAGTTAATTGGAAGGAATTGGGGATTATCAGATATAATTCTATTAGTAAAAGGAAGCACCACTAGGCATTTCCATGTATAACTAGATAATCTAGACTCTGGGGCCATTATCTACTAATGTACTAAATAAAATAGATCTAAGGCCTTCTTTCCTTCATTCTTTCTTTCCTTCTCCTTCCTTTCCTTTCTTCTTCCCTCCTACAAAGAAGGAAACAAAGAGTTGCCTAAAGTCACAATGTCAAAAATATAACTAGAATCAGAAAGCTGGAGATTATTTTTTTCAACCAGTGTTTTTGATAAAGGTTTCATTTCTAAAATATATATAGAACTGACTCAATTTTATAAAAATGCACATCATTCCCTAGTTGACAAATGGTCAAAGGATATGAACAGACAATTTTCAGATGAAGAAATTAAAACCATCTCTAGTCATATGAAAAGGTGCTCTAAATCACTATTAATCAGAGACATGCAAATTAAGACAACTCTGAGGTACCAATTCATATTTCTTAGATTGTCCAAGATGAAAGGAAAAAAATGATAAATTTTGGAGGGAATGTAGGAAAATTGGGACACTAATGCATTATTGTGGAGTTGTGAATTAATCTAATCATTCTGGAGAGCAATTGGGAAGGATGCCAAAAGGGCTATCAAACTTTGAAACATAACTTTTGACCCAGCAGTGTTTCTACTGGATCTGTTTCCCAAAGAGATCATAAAAGGGGTAAAGGAAGCCATATGTATAAAAATGTTTATAGCAACCCCTTTTGTGATGGACTAAGCTATTTTCAACAACGATGTGATTCAAGCCAATTCCAACAGCCTTGGGATGGAAAGTATCATCTATTTCCAGAGAGAGAATGGAGACTAAATGTGGTCAAAGCAGAGTATTCTTACCTTTTTGTGTTTGTTTACTTTTTTTCTTGTATTTTCCCCCTTTTGATCTGATTTTTCTTGCATGGCATGATGAATATGTAAATATATTTAGAAGAATTTCACATTTAACCTATACCTGATTACTTGCTATCTTGAGAAAGGAAGAAAGGGAGACATATTTGGAACACAAGGCTTTGAAAAAAATAAATGTTGAAAACTCTCTTTGTATGTATTTGGAAAAATAAAGTACTGTTAAAAATAAATAAATGTTAAGAAAAAAAGAATGGAATTAGTACTAAACTTTAGTTTCCACTCATATTTCAACACATTTTCACTAAACTGTGTTGATTAATCTTTCATCGTTATAGTATTTAGAAACTTAGAACATTATTGACTAGATTTTTTTAAGGTGCCATAAGTTGTAACAGACATCTCCTCCCAGGAGAGATTGTTTTTTACTCCTTTAGAAATTTTTGCTCATCACATCATTGTGCGGTTGTAATAGACAATATGTATAAACTGGCTCATACACTTTAAAATAATACAGAAAAGTGAGTTGTTCTTATTCTCTTGTGTTTGGGAGAGCATTCATGATTGCTTCATGCCCATGTTTGTTATCTTGATCTTGATCATGTGATCTGTCTTCCATGTACAACCTCAACATATGGTGGATTTCTGGTTTTATCAATGTTTTACAAATATTAGTAAATAATAATCCTTCCAGGGAGGCAGATCACAGTGCATCAGTATTTACCTATTCTTGGATATACCATTCCATGTCCTCTTGTAAATTGAAAATATAGTTTCTTTTCTTTAGAAGCAAGGGTCATATAATTCCAAGTCTTCTTGCCTTTTTCTAATCTTAAAATTCCCAATAAAACAAGTCTCATCTGTTAAACACTAATTTTTTTATTTATTTCATGAAGCAGCAAAACATGGACGACCATTGTCTCTAAAAAACTAAAAATGAATATCATATAACAGGAAATGGTGAGGTGCACAATAGATGTGAGCTGGCTGCAACATGTAATCAAGGTCAAATGCCAAAGAGAAAAAAATAGAAATGACAGGTGTGGGAGTACATATCTTTTATCCCTGCTACTAAGAGAGACCAGAACTCATGGGACATTTCAGCTCAAGAGTTGTGAGCTGCTTTGAGCAACGCCAATTGAGTATAACCACTGATTTGGGCACTAAATCACCAAAGCACCAAGACCCTACTGAGTGGCAAATTAGTCCAAGATGGAAAGAGAGCAAGTCCATGATTTTCTACTTTTTAGTAAGAGGGTTGGGTCTATAAGTGACTGCTGCATATGCCGCCTAAGTAAAATATAGAGACATAGTTCAAAAAACAGAAATTAATTACACCATGAAGGAATTTTGTGACAAAAAAAAGTAATGGGCTAGTCATGTTGCAAGTGCAATGGAAGACAGATGGATGGCCAGATTATTTCTCTGGGAGACTTTTAATAATAAGTAAGAACAGGAAAGGCCTTCGGTATGATGGATCAACGCTGGATATTGAGCTTTCAGAAGAGTGAACCAGCATAGTTAACTGTATGACTATCATCTCCATTGTTGTAGCAAACTCCTGAATTAAGGGAATCACAGATTCAATTGAGAATTGATATAAACATGTGTATGTATCTATATACACTCATGTATATGTTAATGCACATACATGTATTTCTCATAAGCACATAGCCATTACATGTTTGGGATCAGCAACTGGTGATTCCATCGACGTGAGACCGCACAATGGGACACTTAGCCACCTATGTTGAGATTTGCCTGAATCTCATATGTATCATCCAGAAGCCCTGTTTTACATGACTAATAAGTAACTAAAATAGCTTTTGAAACCACTTACACTAACTGCTATCCAATGCTATCCTTCTAAATCACTGGCATGTCAAGCATCATTTTTATATTGAAGTAATACATGCAGGAATAGCTAAGACAATATGCTCTACTCAGAATCCTAGGAAAAAATAATGGACTAAAGTGTAAGTGACACATGGACTTCTGGTCCGAGTTGGAAGCTCTGGACAACCTAATTTTATTTTCCTTTCATTGAAATGAGAAAATGTTGACATGTGGTTTTGTAATTGAAGAATTGAGTGTCTGCCACCTCTGGCTTTTTCCTAGTCCCAGATGATGGCAATTGCCTTATGGGATATGGAGCTCCTAAGGCTGTTCTTCAGATGAAAATTGGAGTTGAAGCTTACCTTCAGTCCTGATGTGAGCAAAGGACAGGCTGGATAAGACAGAGGAAACAAATGAAGGGAATGCAAGCATATCTTTTGGATGCCTAGTTTTTGACACAGGAGTAACATATGCCCTCCTGGCAGTTACAATTACTAGTCTCCCCTAGGCCCAACAGAGCACCTTTGACCACTGACCTTTGCAGTGTCAACTCTACCCGGCTCGCCTCCTCTGAAGCCTTCAAAGGTCTCTGGCCATGATCTCTTGAATCTATAGCTTAATAACCGGTAGCGCGCTCAAGAACAGCCACATGTAATCTTAAAAGCCTTTGTTATACCTACTCACATAATGCCCTGACTTAATGCCCTGAGTTGTTGGCTCCCTAGTGAACACCTGGTCAGAAGACCCACGTGTTCACTACCAAACGCCTTACCTCTCTAGGCTATCCATCATCTTGGCTCAGCTATATATATATATATATATATTTATTTTTTACCTTGCACAATACTTCTCAAACCTTGGGCAGGATAGTTTTTCTAACAGCCCATATGCTCGTGAAGGATTGAGGCTGTGGCTTTTGGTCTTTGTCTCCCCAACGCCTAGCACTGAGGGACCTGGAATACAGAAATTGCTACCAGATGGGTTTTTCAATGGCTAGTCTTAGAGATGGCTTCCTTCTCTCTAACATAAGAACATTCTTAGCACATGAATTCACATTGTGTTATGTGCCATGGACTCCTTCAAGAGCCCTTTTTCAGAATAAGATTTAAATGCATAAAATAAAATAATGATAACAGCAACAAGAAATATTTGTATAGTGCTTCATGTGTGTCAAGTACTGTGCTTAGTGCTGAGGAGACAAATGTGAAAAAAGAAAGACAGTCCATAAAAGTTGAAATATATATATATATATATATATATATTTATATAATCTACCGAGGGAAGACAACAAACAAAAGGAAACTAAAACACAGGGAAGGAGCACAAGGGAAAGTTGCTGTCATGGGGACATGGTGGAAAAATCAGCATTCTCAAAGTAGTACAGCCAGGTGAGAAATTAATAGAAGATCTGATCTAGGCTGCCTCCTAAAATGAAGGTTTGGGGGTGCATAATTCTTCTCTTTGATCAAAAATGAAGAGGATAATGTTGAGGTAGATGTTCTAGCCTAGGGGTTCTCAAACTAAGGCCCGTGGGCCAGATGCGGCCCACTGAGGACGTTTATGTAGCCAGCTGGGTTATGGCAAATGGGCTGAGGGGCAGAAACAGAGTGTGAGTTTTTGTTTTTACTATAGTCCATCCCTCCAACAGTCTGAAGGACAGTGAACTGGCTCCCTATTTAAAAAGTTTGAGGACCACTGCTCTAGGCTAATAAAATCTTATAAGATTATAAAATTATTTTCAGTAGTAAACTTGTTGGGACATGATGAAATCAGTTTAAAAAGTTTTAAAGTATTATAGCTAGATAAGAAATGGGGAAGCTCAAGAAATATTATCTCATTTGATTCTTACAACAACTGTGTGAGATATGTTCTATTATTTTATAACTGAAGAAACTGAGGTAAACAGAAGCTGACTTTCTCAGGGTCTCACAAGTCTAGGCTAAAGGTCAGATTTAAACTTGGGTCTTTCTGACCTATCACTATTTCTATCTATCTGTATATCTATCTATTTCTATTTCTAACCTGAAGCAATCTCCGACTGTGATTTCAATTCCCACTCTGGAAACCGAAAAAAACCTGATCATATTGAAATACATTTATCAAATATTTGAAAAACAAGTCGATGAAGGATTCTTGGCCTAGAAATTTGTCAGCATCTAAAAGCCAGGTCAACAAACATTTATTAAGTTCAAGATGAGTGGCAAAGTGTCAACATTGTGTGGTCCCACACTGATGAAATCACAGATTGCTGGTGTATTTACATACTGGCTTATGCAAATGAGAAATACATATATGTATGCAAACACACACACATATTATATATATATATGTACATATATATATATATATAAAATCTATGTGTGCACATGAATACACAAGTATGTCAATATTCAATTCAATCTGTGACTTCATTGGTTCAGGAGTGGAACTTGACATTTGGGACAAATTTTGCTTTGCCATATAATATCTATGTGACTTTGCACAACACTGATATGAAAACTTTGAAGGGAAAATCTTCATCTTCTATATCCCTGCATCTTCTCCAGGATGTAGCATTGTCTTTTGCAAAATGAAGATTACTACTAAATGCTTAATAAGTTGAATTGTGCATTAAAAATCTTACTCAACATTTTTCCTTTGTAGAACAACTCTAAATCTATCAGAGATCACTTAGTCTAACTCTTTCATTTAATAGATCAAATAAGGGTCTGAGGGGATAAATTGTCTTCTCTAACTTCACAAAAGAACAAAATACAGAACTAAAGAGTTGGAAAGGAACTTCACAGACTATCTATTCTAACCCAGAGTAAACTGAGAATTCCCTCTCCCACTTTTGGGAAAAGTAGTCATCCAGAATTCCTTTGAAGACCTCAAGGAATAAGAACTCCATCATTTCATTGTAGGAAGAGTGCTCTGCTTCTCTTAGTATGATATTCACTCATTGTTCCTACTTTTGTTCTCTGTGTAGAAAAATAAAATTCTAGTCCTTCTTTTTACTTTTGAGTGTTCAAATATTTGCAGAAAGGTTCCATTTTCCTGAAAAGTCTTCTTTTTGAATATAAGAATTCTTTTTTCCTTTTATTGCTCTTCATATTATAATCTCAAGGTCCTTTGGCATTCTAAATGTTCTCTTGACACTCTTCACTTTATCACAATTCTTCCTAAAATAGGAAAACTAAAACTGAAAGCAATATTATGGATGTGGTCATGTTAGAGTCAATACTATATCCTTCATTCACCTTTTTACTTGTAGAGGGGGGGGAACTCTGGAGAAGTCTACTTGAAACAAGGATACTTACCACAAGGTGTTAATTCAGGGGAATTGATGAGATGATGATGCTCTAGTTCACATATATATTTAGTACTTAGTATGGCGACATAATGGTTCTCTAGATCATACATATTTAGTATGCTGTAATAATATAAGTGTACTAAGGTATATAAGGGCTGAGAGGACAGGAAAGGAGACATTACATTTTTGACCATCTTCCAGTGGCTCTCCTGCCTCCTGCACTCCAAGGATGGTCTCCAGATATTCTAGAAAGCTAGCCCAAACATTACATTTACTATTGCTTAAAATGGCATTAGGGTTTGATTTCCATTTCTCACTGTTGTTTCATGCTGAACTTGTACTATACTAGAGATGCCAGATAATATTCTAATATCCAACTCTCTCACTTTTCCACATCCTTCTTGGATTTTCTTCTTTGAATTAGATAATGTTCTAGACTATCTATATTCTGCTTCTACTATGTGCTCTATTAGTTAGCCCTTCTAGGTTTGGGGCACCTAAAAATGGAAAAAGCACATCCAATAACAAATTGGGTAGGATTCTCATCTGAGCCTTCTGAATCTCAACTCAGTCTTATTTGCTCTTCAGAAACGTTGGTTCACTGGATGAAAAAGTAAGAATGTATAAATGGCAAGCAGGGTGATTCCATTAGCTGTATTGATTTACAGTTAATATTCCTGACCTCAATGCAATAGATTATATCAAACTAAGCTAAATTGCCCAGTGGCCCTAAGCTATTTATAAATTGACTTATTAACTTGAAGTGGATTCCAGTCTCAAATTGAAAGTCATAAAGAGACCTATATAGAATTCTTAGGAAATATTTTCCAATACAGTTGATGAATTAAGAATCAATATAGGGAAGAAGGGTATTTTCACTGTTAAATGAAATTCAAAAATATTTATCAGGCATTCCCCCGTGTGCAATATACTGCATTAGTTGGTAAACTTACAAGAAAAAGCTTGTTCCTGACATCAAGGACTTGACATTCTATTGCAGAAACCCAACATATACACAAATAACTAAATAAATACAAAAGGCATGCAAAGTAATAAAAACTCACTAAAAGAAAAAAAGAAAACAAGATTTTGGGATATCAGAAAGACTTCATAGCGGAAAAAATACTTGGAAATAAGTCAATGATGCCTTGAGGTGGAGATGAGGAAGGAGTGAAGCTAGACATTTTTTGCATTGCCATATACTACTTTTGAGACCTTGCACAAGAATTTTAATCTTTCTGGGCTTCAGTTTACTCAACTGCAACATGAAGAGGTTTGACTAGAATCATTGAAAGTTCCCTTCAGCTTTGTCTATGCTCCTATAAATCGGATTTGTATCATCTCAGCTATCCAGATTTGCCTTCAAGGACCTAGGGAACACAAATTTTTAATAACAGCAACCTTCACCAAACCATCAATCTTTCTACCAAGATATTCTTTCTACTGTATTATGACTAATTTTAAAGTAATTGCATTCTGGAATTTTCCATCCCATTTGGCTTCCATTCTGTAATCACCCATCTCTGTTTCTGTTACTTCAGCTCTGAAAGCAACAAAGTCCCAGACTCATTATTTTCTCACAATAGTCAAGTTCTCAATAATTCCAATTTTGTCAAAAAAAAAAAAAAAACATTTCTGAGCTCTTCTGGGAATGCTCTTTTTCAGGACAGCAGCTTAAAAGTAATGTCTGATAGATACTTTTCTCTGTCTCTAACAATCTGAATCTGATATGTTTGTTTCCTGAATTTTTTCTTTTGGACTCTGAGACTTCAGGGGGTAACTGTAGATATTAATGGGTTAGAGACATGCTTCTAGAATGGGACTTTATGCTACAAGGGTCTAGGATTTCTTCAGAGAGGGATGATCTTCCTTTGTTGACCATTTAAACACTTTTTCCAGTTATTTTCATAAAGATATGTTTTTTTGGTTTTATGTACATATATATGTATATGTATACATATATATATATGTATATATATATATATATATATATATATATATATGTGTGTGTGTGTGTGTGTGTGTGTGTGTGTGTGTGTGTGTGTGTGTGTGTGGATGTGTGTGTGTGTGTGTGTGTATAAATCTTTTTTTTTCCTTTTGGATTTGGAACATCTTGGGGGACATACCCAGTAATAGAACTTATAGATCAAAAAGTTTAGAGAGTTTATCCATTAATTTGCACCATTCCAAATTGAAATTTGAAACAACTGGACCACTCAACAAATCCCTGTCTTTTCTCAGTTCTCACAATATTAACTGTACTCACTATTTTTTTTTTTTTATCTTTGGTAGTTTGCATGTAATGATGTGAAATTTCAAAACTGCTGGATTTTGCATTTCTCTTACTGCCAGTGATTGGGAACACATCTTCAAATTGTCTTTCATAGTTTTCAAATATATATTTTTGAAAAGTGATGATGCTTTTGGCTGCTTCATTATATTTCTTGGTGTTCCATGTTTATTTAAATTCTTTGTCATAATTTGATATCAACTGAAAGTGATATAGATATTTCTCCCCTGAAATGTTTTTTCTTTAATGCCATCTTCATTTATCATATATATTCACACATATATGTATTATATACATTCACATATATTTATATAAGAATTTCATTATATATTTATGTTAAATATACATATAATAATATATCTATATATATATAATTTTTTTATAACTGAAATTATCTAATCTATCTTTAGTTGGATCTTTATGCTTCAAATGCTGAAGAAATTCACCTAACATTAGTTGATGACAGTAAATGTTATTTTTTAATGGCTTGGCCGTAGTTAGGTCATACATAATTTGTGACCTTATGGAATTGTGTATAATTGGTTTCTCTAATACTCATATGTGCTAAACTGCTTCCCAATTTTGCTAAGTATTCCGGGAATCATTCCTTTAGTAAGTCATTTTCTTAGATTACTCAAATAGGGACAACTTTTGGATTGCTTTTAGTTCTTTCTTGTTTATTCGTTTAATGTTGTTTTTAAGTACTACCAAATAGTTTTGATAATTACTGCTTGATAATAGAGTTCAATGTCATGTTGCTAATTATACTGTTCCTCATTATTTCTCTTAAAATCCTAGACCTTTTTTTTGGTTTCACAAGAATTTTGTTATCATTTTGTTTCTTTTTAAAAAGTACTGCCTCAATAATTTGATTGGTATATCAGTAAATCTTCAAATTTTTAAAGTTTTATCATCATTTTTATTATGTTGGCATAGGTTGACTGTGAGCAGGAAATAACTATCTAGTTATTTATTTCCCTTTATTTTTTTCAAGAATGTTTTATAGCTGTGTTCATATAAATCTTCAATGTTTCTTGGTAGGTTAACATTTTATAGTTATTTTGAATGGAGCTTTTCTTATAATCACTTATTCCAGTTTTTTGTTAGTGTATTTAGGGAAGCTGAAAATTTATGAAGACTTTTTTTCTATTCTATAAATTTACTTCAATAATTAATCACTCAAATGACCTTCATTCTTGCCCTGAGTTTTTCTAAATAAATGCAAATAGGGATAGTTGTGTCTTTTTACTAGTATTTCTATTTTTAAATTTTATTTTCAGTATTATTGCTATAACTTGCATTTCTAAAATCTGATAGCCAGCCAAGAAACATTAATTAAATGTTTAAGATGTTCCATGCTATGACTAGCAAGTTATCTTGACAAAACTCTATTACTCTCCTGCTCCACTTTGTATTCCAAAGCCAAACTCACCTGTTATTCCATTTTTCTTTTGATTTCCTCCTTTAGAATTATAATACCCTGTGATGAATCAGGCCTCTTCTTTTTGGTCTTTTTTCGAGAAGGTATTGTAGATCTTCACAGAACTCATTCGCTTTGGTCCCTTGAACATCAGCTGTTAGAGTATAGACATGTATTGTTGGATTGTAGAATGTTTTGCCTTGAATTTGGTGGAGTCCAGGAAAGCTTTCCTGAAGAAGTAAAGATTTGAGTTGGATCTTTAGAGAAATCAGGTAACAAAAAGGTAAAGGTGATAAAGGAGAATATTATGGGCCTGCATGCCAAGATTATTCTCCAATTAAAGCTTTTGGGCATCTTTTTTATAGCACAGCTTCTGACTCCTATTAACCTCCAGACCCTCATTTCAAATATGTTTATATTTAGTGATTTGGGAACTTTGTATATATACAATTTTGTCCTACTTACTACTCCCTTATATGGTACTTTTCTCCTTAGAATGTTATTATTGTTATTCTATTAATCTTTCATTTTCAAAGAGGAACAATGACATCATAGGGTGACATCTTGATTTGTACATGGATTGGATTTAAGTGAAGCAGAGTTGCACAAAGTCATCAGTCTCACTCCCTCTTCCAGAGTCATTAAAGTTCATTGGCAAAACAAAAGTCAAGATGATTGGTGATGACCCAGGATGCAGTGTATGACCTTGGCTCCTTTAATATCTGATCAAACTCTGAGAGCTCCACAGCTCCTGCTTTTACTGCCTTCATGGGCAATGGAAAAAAATTTTCATCCACCCACTCTATTCCCTTAATCTGGTTTAGCCCATTTGCCAAGGTAATTTTATTGGGGTACAGTTGTTGGGCATACTACTCTTTCTAGAAGCCACAGGTAAGAGTTATATGCAGGTGGATATGAAAAGTGGATGAGCAGCCCAGAAAAGGGCTTAACAAGCCTTTATATCAGAGGTGCTACATCTCCCAGTAGAATACAAAGGTAGAGAATGCCTTAATTTTCTATTTATTTGTTATATAATAGGAACTTTTTAAAAATTATCATTCATTTAGGCCCCCATCTATTCTTTTTGAGAAGATTGCTAAAGATCCATCCAGTATACAAAATATAAGGAAAGATGATAATTAATAAAATTAGCATTTTATTAACAACATATTCTCAGAGTTGTTTCAGATGCTGAAGGCATCCAAAGAAATAAAAAGCCTTTTTTCTTTGAGAGATGAAATAATCTGAGATTTATATAATTTTAGTTAGAATTTTCTTCAATATCATGTAGTCTATGCACAATTAAAATTGACCATTATATTGCAACATATAACTCATTCTACAAGTTAATAGTACAGAGAGAAAATACTAATTGGAAGGATTAGATATGGATTATCTTAGGCTATGTCCCATATAAGTGACCTTTAAATGATGTTATTCAAAGATGCATGGGTAAAGAATGATGCAAATGCTGTGGAGGTGAAAAATATCAAGTAGGACCAGTTTTGTTAACTTGGAGAATACAGAAAGAAAAATAATATGAATTAAATCTGGAAAGGCAGACGTGTCAGGGAGTTAATTACAATATGAGGAGAACTCTTTTATCCTGAGAGTAATAGGAAGGCTTGAAGTTTCTTGATAAAGGCCGTGACATGCTCCCAGGTGTTTAGGAAGATTATTTAAATAATGTGTGAAGGTACACTGGGGAGAATGACTAGGAACCAATTGAATTAGGAGACTTTGTTATCATATATGATATGTTACATATTTATGAAGCTCTTGTTATCTTTCAGGCACTGTGTTATGTGCTAGAAATACAAATGAGAAAAAGAAAGATAGTTCCTGTCCTGAAGGAGCTTACAATCTACAAGTTTGAAAAAAAATATAAACAAAGTAAGGTATATATTGGATAAATGGGAAATATTTAACTAAAAGGATGAACTAGAATTAAGATTTTATAATTATAATTAATAATTTTATAAATTGTGGTATATGAATGTTATGGAATATTATTGTTCTGTAAGAAATGACCAACAGGATGAATACAGAGAGACTTGGAGAGACTTGCATCAACTGATGCTGAGTGAAATGAGTAGAACTAGGAGATCATTATACACTTCAACAATGATACTGTATGAGGATGTGTTCTGATGAAATGGATACCTTCAACATAGAGAAGAGCTAATCCAATTCCAATTGATCAATGATGGACAGAATCAGCTACACCCACAGAAGGAACACTGGGAAATGAGTGTAAACTGTTAGCATTTTTTTGTTTTTCTCCCCAGGTTATTTTTACCTTCCAAATCCAATTCTTCCTTTGCAACAACAACAACAATAAAATTCGGTTCTGCACATATATATTGTACCTAGGATATACTATAACATATTTAATATGTTTAGGAATGCCTGCCATCTAGGGGAGGGGGTGGAGGGAAGGAGGGGAAAAATTCGGAACAAAAGAGAGTACAAGGGATAATGTTGTAAAAAAAATTACCTATGGACATGTACTGTCAAAAATGTTATAATTATAAAATTAATTTTAAAAATTTCAAAAAAATTGTTTTGTGTACAGTGGAAAAAAGTGCTCCTCATAGAGCATCACAGAAGGAAACTTAGAGGCCAGAGTCCAAACCTCTTGTTTTCACAAAAGAAAACTAAGCTGCATACAGGTTAACTAATTTGTATGAGGTTACCCAAATAATATCTGAGCAAGGCTTAGGATTTAGGTTTTATTTTGAATAAAATGTTTGTAAAATATAATTTGTAGCATAAAATATGAGCAAATCTATTTTCTATTTTCTGAAGTTTTTTTTTAATTTCCTGAACATATGCAAGGATAATTTTTCAACATTGACCTTGAACAACTTTGTATTCCAATTTTTCTGCCCTTTCCCCCATCTACTTCCCTAGATGTCAAGCAATCCATTATATGTTAAACATGATAAAATATGTTAAATCCAATATATGCATATATATTTATACAATTTTAACTTGCTGCAGGAGAAAAATCAGGTCAAAAAGGGGAAAAATGAGACAGAAAATGAAATTCAAGTAAACCACAACAGAAAGAGTCAAAATGTGACTTTGTGATCTAACCTCAATTCCTACAGTCATTTCTCTGGGGGTAGTTTGCTCTCATCATCACAAGATAATTGGAAGTGGCCTGAATTATCTCATTGGAAAAGAGTTGCGTTCAACAGGAAGAATAATTATATAATCTTATTGTTGACATGTACTGTGACCTCCTGGTTCTGATCATTTCACTTAGCATCAGTTCCTGTAAGTGTCTCCAAGCCTCTCTGAAATCATTTCTTATACAAAAATAATACTGCATATCATTCATACAGCATCACTTATTCAGTCATTATCTAAGTGATGAGCATTTACTCAATATCCAGTTTCTTGCCACTACAAAAAAGACTTCCATAAACATTTTTGCACATGTGGGTCCCATTTCTTCCATAATCTCTTTGGCCCAGGAGAAACACTGCTGGGCCAAAGGGCATGCAAAGTTTGATAATCTTTTAGCCATAGTTCCAAATTGTTCTCCAGAATTAATGGATCCATTTGCAAATGCACCAACAATGCATTAGTGTCCCAGTTCTCCCACATTTCCTGCAACATTTATCACTATATTTTTCTGTCATTTTAGGCAATCTGAGAAGTATGTAGTGCTACCTTAGAGTTGTCTTAATTTGAATTTCTTGGATCAATAGTGATTTAGAGCACCTTTTCATATGACTAAAGATAGTTTCAATTTCTTCATCTGAAAATTGTCTGTTCATATCCTTTGACCATTTATCAATTGGAGAATTGTTTGTATTTTTAAAAATCTGATTCCATTCTCCATATATTTTAGAAGTGAGTCTTTTATAAGAACCCTTGAATGTAAAAAAAGTTTTCCCAATTTATTGCTTTCCCTCTAATTTTGTCTACATTTGTTTTATTTGTTAAAAAAAAAAAAACTATTTAACTTAATATAATCAAAATTACCTATTTTACATTCAATAATGATCTCCAGTTCTTCTTTGGTCACAAATTCCTTCCTTTTCCACAGATCTGAGAGTTAAACTATCCTATGTTGTTCTAATTTGCTTATAATACTTTTTTGTTTGCTTATAATAATTTTTATTTTTATATCATCAACCCTTTTGACTTTATCTTGGGGTCAGTGCCTAGTTTCTGCCACACTAGTTTCTAATTTTCCCAGCATTTTTTTTTCAAATAGTGAGTTCTTATCCCCAAAACAGGGGTTTGTAGGTTTGTCAAACACTAGATTACTATAGTCATTGACTATTTTGTCCTGTGAACCCAACATATTCCATCGATCAATTACTCTGTTTCTTAGCCAGTACTAAATGGTTTTGATGACCACTACTTTAAAATATACTTTTAGGTTTGGCACAGCTAGGCCACCTTCATTTGTATTTTGTTTCATTAATTCCCTTGAAATTCTTGATCTTTTGTTCTTCCAGATGAACTTTGTAATTATTTTTTTCTAGGTCTGTAAAATAATTTATTGGGAGTTTGATTGGTATGACACTAAATAAATAGATTAATTTAGGTATTATTGTCATTTTTATTATATTTGTTTGGCCTACCCATGAGAAATTGACATTTTTCCAATTGATTTTATCTGACTTTATTTGCGTGGAAAAAAATGGTAATTTTGTTCATATAGTTCCTGACTTTGCCTTAGCAGATAGACTCCCAAATTTGTTATCTTATTGACAGTTATTTTAAATGTAAATTTCTTTGTGTCTCTTACTGCTGGACTTTGTTGGTAATATATAAAAATGCTTATGATTTATGTGGATGCATTTTGCATCCTGCAACTTTGCTAAAGTTCTGAATTGTATCTAGTAGTTTTTTTTTTAATTGATTCTCTAGTGTTCTCTAAACATACCATCATATCATCTGCAAAGAGTGATAATTTAGTTTCCTCTTCACTTACTAATCTTTTTTTTTCCTCTCTTATTGTCAAAGCTAACATTTCTAACACAATATTGTATAGTAATGGTGAGTGGGCAACCTTTTTTTCACCTTTCATGTTATTGGGAATGGTGCTAGTTTGTCCCCATTACATATGATGCTTGCTGTTGGTTTTAAATAAATGCTACTGATCATTTTAAGGAAAAGTCCACTTATTCCTATATTCTCTGGTATTTTTAATAGGAATGGATGTTAGAATTTATCAGAAGCTTTTTCTGCATCTGTTGAGATAATTATATGATGTTGTTAGTTTGGTTATTGTTGTAGTTAATTATGCTAATAGCTTTTTAAAAATATTAAACCAGCCCTGCATTCCTGGTATAAATTCTACTTGGTCATATTGTATTATCCTGGGGATAACTGTCTACAATTGCTTTGCTAATATTTTATTTAAAATTTTTGCATCAATATTCATTAGGGAAATTGTTCTGTAATTTTCTTTCTCTGTTTTTGCCCTACCTGGTTTAGGTATCAGTACCATATCTGTGTCATAAAAGAAATTTGTTAGGACTCCTTCTTTGCCAATTTTAAAAAATAGTTTGCATAGTATTGGAATTAATTGTTCTTTAAATGTTTGATAGAATTCACATGTAAATCCATCTGGCCGTGCAGATTTTTTCTTATGGTGTTGATTAATAGCTTGTTCTATTTCTCTTTCTAAAACAGGCCTATTTAAGTAATTTATGTCCTCTTCTATAATCTGAGCAATCTATATTTTTGTAGCTATTCCTCCATTTCACATAGATTACAAAATTTATTAACATAAAGTTAGGCAAAATAACTACTAATTATTGCTCTAATTTCCTCTTCATTGGTGGAAAGTTCTTCCTTTTCCTTTTTGCAAATAAAAATTTCATTTTCATTTTCCTTTTTCTAATCAAATTAACTAAAGGTTTCTCTATTTTGTTGGTTTTTTCATTAAACCAACTCTTGGCTTTATTTATAAATTCAATAGTTTTATTACTTCCAATTTTATCAATCTCCCCTTTCATTTTCAGAATTTCAAATTTGTTATTTAATCAAGGGTCTTAAATTTTTTCTAGCTTTTTTAGTTGTAAGTCCTATTCATTGATCTTATCTTTCTCTATTTAATAGAAATCAGCATCCAGAGACATAAAAATTTCCCTATTAACCACTTTGTCTGCATCCCACAAATCTTGGTAAGTTGTCTCATTATTGTCATTCTCTTGGATGAAATTATTGGTTGTGTCTATGATTTGTTGTTTCACCCACTCATTCTTTAGGATTATATTATTTAGTTTCCAATTAATTTTGGTCTATTTTCCCTTGGCTTTTTATTGAATAGAATTTTATCACAGCATGATCTGAAAAAAAAAAGCATTTGTTATTTCTGCATTTGATTTTTAGGTTTTTATGCTCTAACACATGGTCAATGTTTGTATATGTTCCATGAATCACAAGAAAAAATATATTTCTTTCTGTCTCCATTCAATTTTCTCCAAAGATCTATCATACCTAACTTTTCTAAAATACTATTTACTTCCTTAACTTCTTTCTTATTTATTTTGTGGTTCGATTTATATAGTTCTGAGAGAGCAAAGTTGAGATCCCCCACTAATATAGTTTTGCACTCTGTTTCTTTTTGCAGCTCTCTTACCTTCTCCTCTAGGAATTTAGATGCTATATCACTTGGTGCATATATGTTTAGTATTGATATTGCTTTATTATCTATGGTACCCTTCAGGAAAATATTGTTTCCTTCCTATTTCTTTTAATTAGATCCATTTTTTCTTTTGCTTGATCTGAGATCAGGATTGCTACCCCTGATTTTTTTTTAAGTTCGCCTAAAGCATAATAGATTCTGCTCTAGCCTTTTATCTTTACTCTGTATGTATCACTCTGCTTTAAATGTGTTTCTTGTAAACATATTGTAAGATCCGGGCTTTTAATCCAGTCTGCTATCTGCTTCCATTTTATGTGACAGTTCATCACATTCCATTCACATCTCATTCACATAGTTTAAAGTAACTAATTCTGTATTGCCTACCATCTTATTTCCCTAAGTTATGCTTTTCTCTTTCCTTTCCCCTTTTCTCTCCTCCCCAGTATTTTGCTTCTGGTTATCACCTCCCTCAAAGAGCTTTCCTCCTTTACAGTACCTCCCACTTCCCTATTCCTTGTCCCTTCTACTTTTTCCCCCTTCTATTAGCTTCTCCTTTTCCTTTCCCTTTTTTCCGTCCACTTCCCTATAAGGTGAGAAAAGTTTTTCTGTGAAACCAAGTATGTCTGATCTTCCCTCTTTGAGTCAAATCTGACGAGAGTAAGGTTCATACAATGTTCATCCCTCTCCCTTCTTTCCTCCAATTATTACAGGTCTTCTTTGCCTCTTTGTGAGATATAATTTCTGTCATTTTACTTCCCTTTTCTTCTTTTTCCAGTACAATCCCCTTTCCATCTCTATTTTATTTTTCACATTATCAGAATAAAATCAAATTATAATGTGCTCTCTAAGTATACCCGTATCAGAGATATAGTTCTCAAGAGTTATTTCCTTTTTATGCTTCTCTTGACTTCTGTATTTGGAGGTCCAAGTTTTGATTCAGTTCTGGTCTTTTCATCATAAATAATTAAAATCACCTGTCTTATTGAATGCCAATCTTCTTTCCTGAAAGATAATGCTCAATTTAGTGGGGTAATTGATTTTTGAGCACAGTCCAAGTTCCTTTACCTTTCAGAATATCAGATTCCAGGTTCTTCAATCCTTTAAGGAGAAACCATCTAGGTCCTGAGTAATCCTGATTGTGGCTCCTCAATATTTGAAATATTTCTTTCTGGCTGCTCGCAAAATTTTTCATTGGTCCAATAATTCTGAAATTTAGCTACAATATTCTTTGGAGTTTTTATTTTGGGGTTTCTTTCGGGAGATGATCAGTGAATTCTTTCAATGGCTATTTTACCTTCTGGTTCTACATCATCAGGATAGTTTTCCTTGATGATTTCATGAAAGCAGATGTCTAGGCTCTTTTTTTCACCATGGTATTCTGGAAGTCTAATAATCTTTACATTGACTCTCTTAGATCTATCTTGCAGGTCGGTTGGGGGTTTAGGAGCTCACTAGTTACCTTTTATGTTAAATGTCTTACAATTTATTGGCTAATCTACTGGCTTGCAACCAGGACAGAGTGGTCAACACTTCTGTGGATTCCTCCCTGTAGATTCCCTGGCATGGAGCCCACACTGCCCTAGGTCTCTGTACTTCCTGCACTCACCCTGACTCCCTCCTGGTCCAATTGAAATAAACCTTTCCTGAAGTTCTTCCAAATTGTCTCATGCTAGAAATTTGTTATACTCCAAATATTTGTGGGTTCTGTCCCACCAAAAACAATTCAGAGACTTAATTTGCTGTTAATTTGAAGGACATCTCAAGAGTTCAGATAAAGGCATGTTTCTTCTCCAAAATCTTGGCTCTGGCTCCCCTGCAAATTCATTTTCTAAACACAAATGGGTTTTAAGTAGTAATTCACAATTAGGAAACACAGAGTTTGAATAATAGTTTGAAAACCCATAACCATTTTGGAACATCACTAAAATTCTGAAGATATACTCTACCCATAAAAGTGTGAACTGTTTCAGAGCAGATGCTGCATTTATATCTTAAACTCTAATAAAGTGGGTTTACTTTCCACAATATCACTAAGTCTCTCAGTATCTTGGACACCTCTTTAATACTAGAAATTGTACTTACTAGAATTCAATTTACCTGGAAAATAGATCCAGGAGATATAATTTAAAAATTAATGGTCTACCTGTAAGTCATGATCAAAAAAAAAAAATGAACCTAGACATCATTTTTCAAGAAATTATCAGGGAAAACTGTCCTGATATTCTAGAACCAGAGTAAAATAGAAGTTGAATGAATCCACTGATCACCTCCAAAAGAGATCCCAAAATGAAAACTCCCAGGGATATTATATCCAAATTCCAGAACTCCCAGGTCAGGGAGTAAATATTGCAAGTCTCCAGAAAGAAACAAATTAAGTATGGTGGAACCACTGTTAGGATAACATATGATTTTGCATCTTCCACATAAAAGGAGCAGAGAGCTTGGAATACGATATTCCAGACAGCATTGGAGGTAGGATTGCAACCAAGAATCACCTACCCAGAAAAATTGAGTGTAATCCTTCAGAGTAAAAGATGCTCGTTTAATGAAGCAGAGCATTTTCAAGCATTTGTGATGAAAAGACCAGATACAAATGGAAATTTTGATTTTCAAATATAGGACTTTGGAGAAGTATAAGAAGATAATCAGGAAAGTGATGTCATAAGAGACTTAAGTTTTCTGTTTACTTTCTTACATGGAAACTCATTAGAATGTTCTCATTATTTGACACAAGTATTAGTTGAATATGAAGGGATAAAATCTTTTTTTAAAATGATGAAATTAAGTTGTAAGAGAGAAAAGTACTAGGAGAGAAGAAAAGGGAGAATTGTAATGGTGCAAATTATCTGCTATCAACTACGACCGAAGGGCTATGAAACTGTGCATATGTCCCTATCCTATATCCCAAAGCGATCATAAAAAAGGGAAAAGAAATAACATGTGCAAAAATGTTTTTAGTAGCCTTTTTTGTCATGCAAGAAACTGAAAACTGAGTGGATGCCCATCAACTGAAGAATTGCTGAATTATGGTATATGAAAGTTATGGAATATTATTGTTCTATAAGAAATGCTCAGCAGGATGATTTTCAAAAGGCCCAGAGAGACTTAAATGAACCAATGCTAAATGAAGTGAGTCAAATGAGGAGAACATTGTACACAGCACCACCAAGATTATACAATGATCATTTCTGTTAGACATGGTTCTTTTCCACAATGTGATAATTCAGGACAGTTCCAATGGTATTGTTATGAAGAGAACGATCTGCACCCAGAGAGAGGACTATGGGGACTGAATGTGGATCACAACAAAGTATTTTTGCTTTTTGTTGTTGTTTGCTTGCACTTTGTTTTCTTTCTCATTTCTCTTCTTTTTGATCTGATTTTCCTTGTGTAGCATGTTAATTATGGAAATATGTATAGAAGAATTACAAATTTTTAACATATTGGCTTACTTGCTGTCTAGGAGTGGGAGTGGGGGAAAGGAAGGAAAATATTTGGAACACAAAATTTTGCTTCAAGAGTGAATGTTGAAAATCATGCATATGTTTTAAAAATAAAAAGCTTTAATAAAAAATGTTTACATAAAAAAGAGGCATGAAAAAGATTTTATAGGAGAGGGGAAAAGGAGGAGGAAAGAGTGAGTTATTGAATCTTATTCTCATCCAAATTGGCTCAAAAGAGAATTAGAATACATACTCAATAGAGGTGTACAAATCTATCTTATTATGCACAGATATAGGAGCGGAATAGTATATGGGAAGGAGGGAAGGTAATAAAAGGAAGGACATATTGGAAGAGTGAATGGTCAGAATGAATACCCTTTTAAGGAGGGACAGAATGAAATAAAAGAGAAAATAAATATTGGGAAATACAGTTAGCAATAGTAAGTACAAAAAATTATGAAGCAAGTTTCTCTGATAAGCGCCATTTCTGAAACCTAGAAGGAACTGAATTAAATTTGTCTAAAAAAAGCCCTGCCCCAATTGATAAATAATCAAAAGATATTGTCTGTGCCTAAATAACTACAAATTCATGCGTATCATTTGACCTGGTACTAGGCATGAATAACAAGAGATTTTTTTGAAAAGGAAAATGACCTATATATACAAAAATATTTTCAAAACCACTCTTCTAAAGGCAAAAAGAAATGGAAACAGGGGATGCTTATCAGTTAGGGAATGGCTCAATAAACAATGGCATGTGTTTGTGATGGAATATTATTGTTTTATGGGAAATGATGAGCAGGATGCTCTCAGAAAAAAAAAAAAAAAAAAAAAAAAACAACAACTGGAAAGTCCTCCATGAATTCAAGCAAAGAGAAATGTATCATATACAAAATAATAACAATTTCCTGGGATGATCACCTGTAACTGACTATGCTATTCTCAGTAGTACAACCATCCACAATTATTCTGCAGGACTTATGATGAAAACTTCTCTCCATACCCAGAGAAGGAAGTGATTGTATCTGAATACAGATTGAAGCATTATTTTTTTTTTCTCTCTACCTTTCTTTTTTTCAACTTAATTTTTCTTGAGGGTTTTTATTTTCATTAGGATGGGAGATCTATATTTTCTTTCACAACTTGACTTTTATGGGAATGTTTTGCATAACTTCACATGTGGTTTCTTGATTATAGATGGAGATAAGGGAAAGAACCTAGAACTCAAAAACTAAATGTAAAAACGAGTTTGAATGTAACTGAACTTCACATGTGTTTTCTTGATTGTAGATGGAGATAAGGGAAAGAACCTAGAACTCAAAAACTAAATGTAAAAAAGAGTTTGACTGTAACTGAAGGAAAAAACTTTAAAGAGATAAAAAAGATGATCATAAATGAATGTGTTGGGATTAACATCATTTAAGTTTCTCCAATGAAGAAAGACCAAATCCATTGTAACATCAAAATAGGTGTTGGATATCATGCTAATTATTGAGAAGAAAGAAATATGAAGAAAAACAAAAGAGCCCTATCCTCAAAGATCTTATAATTTACTGAGAATATGTATGTGGATGGATGCATGCATGCATCCATGTGTGTGTGAGACAGAAACAGAAATATATAGACAAATAAGATAGAAAAACAAAGAGAGTAAGAGAGAGAATGGAATACATAAAGAGATAGAGGAGAGAGAAGGAGGGATGAAAAAGGGAGAGAGACAGACAAAGATGAGACAGAGACATGGTGACTGGTACTGAGGTTTGCAAATAGAACAATTTAAGCTGAAAGACAATAGTAACAAGGGAGAAAGAACAAGGAAGTTTGTTTCCTTGTTAAAATTAATCCCTAAATCCATATTTTAGATTTTAATACAATTCTCACTGTTAGGTCTTTCCACCCTCAGCATAGGATTTTTAAAGCCTGATTAGCAATATCTTCAGATCATCCCTTTGTATCTGACATTATGCCTAATTCAATCATGGGGATAATATGATTCAGACACTGGGCTTGGGGATTATGTTTTGCCAGAATGCAAAGACTAGATGCCCTCCCTCTGCATTGTATGCTTCATTCTTTGACAAAATAACTCAATTTCTATAGCAATATAGGGATATTTTAGGCTTCTTAGCACATTACAAGTTTTTCCATTGCTCAGGTTTATCAGTCACCCTCTGGAAGATGGAATAACATATTTTGCATAAGTAATAATGATACCTATATCTTGTGCCCGGATCAGTCTGAATGAGCATACCAGCTTTATTATCAGCCAGTTTTTATAGTAATAACATTAACTGACAAAGGCTTTAAACTAATCAAAGAATTTTGAAATCATTTCTTTCTTTTGAGCCTTGGGAAAACCAGCAAAAGCAAGCCTAACAGATTTATCCCCATCTTTGACATTTTCATGTCATGTTCAACTCTTCACAGGCACATTTAGAGTATTCTTGAGAAAGACACTGGAGTGGTTTGCTGTTCCCTCCTCCAGTTCAATTTACAGATAAGAAAATGAGGTTAAAAAAGGGTGGTTAAGTGTCTTGTTCAAGGTCACACAGTTAGTAAACTCCCAAGGTCAGATTTAAACTCCTGAAAATGAATCTTCCTGACTATGCCCTCAGCACTTTGTCTCCTGTGCGATCCAAATTCCATCTCCATCTTACAGAAGAGGAAAGTCAGGCTCAGAGAAATTAAAAAACTCAATGTAATACAATCAATAAGTGAGAGAGTTAAGATTTTAACTGAGAATTTCCTGACTGATGTTGAGTCCGACATCACTAACCACTATGCAAAGATACCCATTTTAGCCTCATGATAGCACTCTTGGGAAAACAATTTAGAAATATTTCTCAAAGGAGAATATTGCTAGTCCTTTTTATTCACCTTGGTGTTCTTTTCCTTTCTTTGTTTTCCCAATGAGGGAGAGTGTAAATATGTGTGTTTTTCTTACATACGTGTGTATATGTGTATGTGTGTTTGTGTTTGTTGCATCCAATGGATTTTTTTTAGTAGAACTCTACCCTCAGACTATACTTCATTATCTCAGCTTATTGCTCACTGTAGAATTCCCCTAATCATATACTTTGGGTTTGTGAAGGCTATACTGAGGGAATTGCAGGCTCTACCTGGTTTGACTAGACTAGAAAAGATCTAGTTAAAGTTCAACCAACAGACTGAGCTGTTTTTTAAGGAAAAACCTAGTGAATACAGGAAGCTTCAACTGGCTAATAGTAGACTGACTACTTGCCAATTATTTGGCCAGAGAAACCCATGAAATGGAGAAAAATGTATTGGTTTTTGGTCCTACCCATTGTCTTTCCACTTTTGAAGGTATAGTCAGTGATGGGGGGGATGAAAATTGTAGTGAAAAAGATGAGAATTGTAGTTTTTAGTTTTAGTTTTAATAATAGCTTCTTATTTTCAAAATACATTCGAAGAGTTTTCCACATTCACCCTTGTAAAACCTTGTGTTCCAATTTTTTCTGCCCCTTTCCCCACATCTCATTCCCTAAACAGCAAGTAATCCAATGTTAAAGATGTGCAATTCTTTTAAACACGTTTCCTTATTTATTGAACAAGAAAAATCAGATCCAAAAAGGGAAAAAAGGAGAAAGAAAAAACAAGCAAACAACAACAAAAAGATGAAACTAATATGCTGTTATTCACAATCAGTCTCCATAGTCCTGTTTCTGGATGCAGATCATTCTCTCCATCACACATCTATTGGAATTTATGTGAATCACCTCATTGATGAAAGAGCCAAGTCCATCACAGTTATCATCACATAATCTTATTACTGAGTACAATGTTCTCTTGGTTCTGTTCACTTCACTCAGCATCAGTTCATGTGAGTCTCTCCAGACATTTCTGAAATCATCCTGCTGTCCATTTCTAATATTTCAATAATATTCCATAACATCCATCCATCATAACTTATTCAGCCATTCTCCAACTGATGGGCATCCACCCAGTTCCCAATTTCTTGGCAGTACAAAACAGGCTGCAATAAACATTTTTGCATGTGTGGGTCCTTTTCCCATTTTTTGATCACTTTGAGCTACAAACCTAGGAGAAAGATGACTGGTTATGAAAGATCAATGGGTATGTCCAGTTTGATAGCCCTTTGGGCATAGTTCCAAATGGCTTTCCAGAATGGTTGGATCAGTTTACAGCTCCACCAACAATGTATCAGTGTCCCAGTTTTCCCACATCCCCTTAAACATTCATCATTATCTTTTCCTGTCATCTTAGACAATCTGAGAGGTTTGTAACAGTATCTCAGAGTTGTCTTAATTTGCATTTCTCTAATCAATAGTGATATACATAATTTTTTTCAGTCACAGGTTTTAGATAATTTATAAACATTAACTTCATGATTTTGAATTTTAGCTTATTGTGGTGATAAAAGAAATGTGAATGTGTTTGTCATGTGACTAAGAGCAGGGATACTTTTAACTTTTTCTTTGTATTCTCAACACTTGGCAAAGTGCACATAGTAACCACTGAACAAGATTTAGCCCTTAAAAACAATATGCATGTTTTATCTGCCTTGTATAAATGCTTAGCAAATGAGTTATATTCTCAGTCCAATGAATGCTTGCTTATTGACAGCTTGGCTACAGTTAGTCACCTAAATAAGCCTTCATTTGAGGGCATAAAGTTTTAAGGAATTCTTGCTTTTTGACTTATTATTAACCCAGCCTTACACTACTCAACCATACTACCCATCTCTCTTTTTCTCTTAAATTATTAAAAATAAAATAATTCAGAGGGGTTCATAGATACCAAAGACCATAGACCCATTCACATTCTCTATGATCAGGTAAATTTTTGTGCTATTCACTAACTTTTGGACCATACAGCTGCATGATGCCCTGTCAGCCTCATTAATTCAATTATATACCCAGTAAGTTCAGCCACAGCTAAATTCATCAAGTACTTTTTAGGTCCTTATAATATGCAGGGTTCTAGACTGGCTATCAGTGATTAAAAAGAAAAGGAAAACAGTACCACTGTTTTGGAGTTTAAAGAGAACTTAGAAATCATCCGGGCCAAATTCTTCATTTTATAGTGAAGGATAATGAAAGCTTCAGAAAGGAAGTGAATTATCCCTGATCATATAATGAGTAACTGTTAAAACTAGCATTTGAACCTAGGTCTTTGATGCTAAATCCAAGGTTCTTTCCCCTATGTCATAGCCTTTTCCTATAGTTAAGTACATTCTATTCTCTGAGTGAAACAGATGAATGATCTGGGAAATGCTTCCTTTAGAAGGTCATTTGTAATTGTTTTACACCTTGAAGGAAAGTAAACATTTAAAAAGGCTAGAGATGAAGGGTGGGGTCCATTCCAAGTATGGTAAATAGCCAATGGCATAAGAAAAGAAATGAAATGTTGAGTTAAAGTAGAGCAAACAGACTGATTTGGTTGAAGCATAAAATAAACAAAGAGGAGTATGGGAACATTGATTCAGAACTGGAATAGAAATTTGATGTCCTTAAGTCCAATCTCTAATTTCTAGATGGAAAAACTGAAGCAAAGAGAAATGAATAGATTTGTTGGAGATCAAACCAGTTTAATAATGATCTTATTTATAAATATGTTTTTTTTTAGTGATGACTGAATCAGAATTTGATCTCTGGGCATCCAGACTCTACATATAACGATCTATTCATGACAGCATTTCGTTTCCCCAATAAGTCTTTTAAAGTGGTCTGCAACCATATTTTAAAGAAGTTTTACATGCTAAATTGAGAAATATATATTTTATGGTAGAAGCAATAGTTAGCCACTGCAAATTCTTTTTTTTTTTATTATTTTTTTTATTATATATATATATATATATATTTTATAATATTATCCCTTGTATTCATTTTTCCAAATTACTCCCCCTCCCTCTATTCCCTCCCCCCGACGACAGGCAATACCATACATTTTACATGTGTTACAATATAGTCTAGGTACAATACATGTGTGTGAATATCATTTTCTTGTTGCACAATAAACATTAGAATCCGAAGGTATATGCAACCTGGGCAGACAGATATTAGTGCTAACAATTTTCATTCCCCTCCCAGTGTTTCTTCTCTGGGTGTAGCTACCTCTGTCCATCATTGATCAACTGGAAGTGAGTTGGATCTTCTTTATGTTGAAGATTTCCACTTCCATCACAATACATCCTCATACAGTATTGTTGTTGAAGTGTACAGTGATCTTCTGGTTCTGCTCATTTCACTCAGCATCAGTTGATTTAAGTCTCTCCAGGCCTCTCTATATTCCTCCTGCTGGTCATTTCTTACCGAGCAATAATATTCCATAACCTTCATATACCACAATTTACCCAACCATTCTCCAACCGATGGACATCCATTCATCTTCCAGTTTCTAGCTACAACAAAAAGAGCTGCTACAAACATTTTGGCACATATATGTCTCTTTCCGCTCTTTAGTATTTCTTTGGGATATAATCCCAGTAGTAGCGCTGCTGGGTCAAAGGGTATGCACAGTTTGATAACTTTTTGGGCATAATTCCAGATTGCTCTCCAGAATGGGCAGATTCTTTCGCAACTCCACCAGCAATGTATTAGTGTCCCAATTTCCCCACATCCCCTCCAACATTTGTCATTATTTGTTCCTGTCATCTTAGCCAATCTGACAGGTGTGTAGTGGTATCTCAGAGTGGTCTTAATTTGCATTTCTCTGATCAGTAGTGATTTGGAACACTCTTTCATGTGAGTGGATATAGTTTCAATTTCTTCCTCTGAGAATTGTCTGTTCATATCCTTTGACCATTTATCAATTGGAGAATGGTTCGGTTTCTTATAAATTAGGGTCAGTTCTCTATATATTTTGGAAATGAGACCTTTGTCAGAACCTTTGTTTCTAAAAATATTTTCCCAATTTGTTACTTCCCTTCTAATCTTGTTTGCATTAGTATTATTTGTACAGAAACTTTTTAGTTTGATGTAATCAAAATCTTCTATTTTGTGATCAATAATGATCTCTAGTTCTCCTCTGGTCATAAATTCCTTCCTCCTCCACAAGTCTGAGAGGTAGATTATCCTCTGTTCCTCTAATCTATTTATTATCTCCCTCTTTATGCCTAAATCACGGACCCATTTTGATCTTATCTTGGTATATGGTGTTAAGTGTGGATCCATATCTAATTTCTGCCATACTAATTTCCAGTTTTCCCAACAGTTTTTTCCGAATAATGAATTTTTATCCCTAATGTTGGAATCTTTGGGTTTGTCAAAGATTAGATTGCTATAGATGTACCCTTTTTTGTCCTTTGTATCTAATCTGTTCCACTGATCTACCGGTCTATTTCGTAGCCAATACCAAATGGTTTTGGTGACTGCTGCTATATAATATAGCTTTAGATCAGGTACACTTAGACCACCTTCCTCTGAGTTTTTTTTCATTAGTTCCCTTGCAATTCTTGACCTTTTATTCTTCCATATGAATTTTGTTGTTATTTTTTCTAGGTCATTAAAATAGTTTCTTGGGAGTCTGATTGGTATAGCACTAAATAAATAGATTAGTTTGGGGAGTATTGTCATCTTGATTATATTTGCTCGGCCTATCCAAGAGCACTGAATGTCTTTCCAATTATTTAAATCTGATTTTATTTTTGTGGCAAGTGTTTTGTAATTTTTCTCATATAATTCCTGACTTTTCTTTGGTAGATGGATTCCCAAATATTTTATACTCTCAACATTTGTTTGGAATGGAATTTCTCTTTGTATCTCTTGCTGTTGCATTTTGTTAGTGATATATAAAAATGCCGAGGATTTATGTGGATTTATTTTGTATCCTGCCACTTTGCTGAAATTTTGAATTATTTCTAATAGCTTTTTAGCAGAGTCTTTGGGGTTCTCTAAGTATACCATCATGTCATCTGCAAAAAGTGATAGTTTAATTTCCTCATTTCCTACTCTAATTCCTTGAATCTCTTTCTCGGCTCTTATTGCCGAGGCTAGCGTTTCTAGTACTATATTGAATAGTAATGGTGATAGTGGGGCAACCTTGTTTCACTCCTGATCTTACTGGGAAAGGTTGCAGTTTATTTCTATTGCATATTATGCTTACTGACGGTCTTAAATATATACTCCTGATTATTCTAAGGAATAATCCATTTATTCCTATACTCTCAAGAGTTTTTAGTAGGAATGGATGTTGGATTTTGTCAAATGCTTTTTCTGCATCTATTGAGATGATCATATGGTTCTTATTAATTTGATTATTAATATGGTCAATTATATTAATAGTTTTCCTAATATTAAACCAGCCCTGCATTCCTGGAATAAATCCTACTTGATCATAGTGTATTATCTTGGAGATGATTTTCTGAAGTCTTTTTGCTAATATCTTATTTAAGATTTTAGCATCAATATTCATTAAGGAGATTGGTCTATAATTTTCTTTCTCAGTTTTCGATCTACCAGGTTTAGGTATCAGTACCATGTCTGTGTCATAAAAGGAGTTTGGTAGGACTCCTTCATCCCCTATTTTTTCAAATAATTTATATAACATTGGGGCTAATTGTTCTTTAAATGTTTGGTAGAATTCACATGTGAATCCATCTGGCCCTGGGGATTTTTTCCTGGGAGTTGATTAATAGCTTGTTCTATTTCTTTTTCTGAAATGGGACTATTTAAGCAATTTATCTCCTCCTCTGTTAATCTAGGGAGCCTATATTTTTGGAGAAAGTCATCCATTTCACTTAAGTTATCAAATTTATTGGCATAAAGTTGGGCAAAGTAACTCCTTATTATTTCTCTAATTTCCTCTTCATTGGTGGAAAGATCCCCCTTTTCATTTGTAAGACTATCAATTTGATTTTCCTCTTTCTTTTTTTTGATCAAATTTACCAAAGGTTTATCTATTTTATTGGCTTTTTCATAAAACCAACTCTTGGTTTTATTTATTAATTCAATAGTTTTTTTACTTTCAATTTTATTGATTTCTCCTTTTAATTTTTGTATTTCGAGTTTAATTTTTGGTTGGGGGTTTATAATTTGGTCTTTTTCTAGCCTTTTAAGTTGTAAGCCCAATTCGTTAATCTTCTCTTTCTCAATTTTCTTCAAATAAGCCTCTAAAGATATAAAATTTCCCCTTATTACTGCTTTAGCTGCATCCCAAAGATTTTGATATGATATCTCATCATTATCATTATCTTGGGTGAAATTGTTAATTGTTTCTATAATTTGCTCTTTCACCCAGTCATTCTTTAAGATGAGATTATTTAGTTTCCAATTACTTTTTGGTCTATTTACCCCTAACTTTTTACTGAATGTAGCTTTTATTGCATTGTGATCTGAGAAGAAGGCATTTATTATTTCTGCCTTCCTACATTTAATTTTGAGATCTTTATGTCCTAATATATGGTCAATTTTTGTATAGGATCCATGAACTGCTGAGAAGAAAGTATATTCCTTCCTATTGCCATTCAGTTTTCTCCAAAGGTCTATCATACCTAGTTTTTCTAATGTTCTATTTACTTTTTTAATTTCTTTCTTGTTTGTTTTGTGGTTTGATTTGTCTAAATCTGAGAGTGCAAGGTTGAGATCTCCCACTATTATAGTTTTACTGTCTATTTCTTCTTGCAGTTCTCTTAACTTTTCCTTTAGAAAGTTAGATGCTATACCACTTGGTGCATATATGTTTAGTATTGATATGGCTTCATTATTTATGCTACCTTTCAGCAGGATATAGTTTCCTTCCTTATCTTTTTTAACGAGATCTACTTCTGCTTTTGCTTGATCTGAGATAAGGATAGCTACCCTGCTTTTTTGGCTTTACCTGAAGCATAATAGGCTCTGTTCCAACCTTTTACCTTTACTCTGTATGTATCTCCCTGCTTTAAGTGTGTTTCCTGTAGGCAACATATTGTAGGGTTCTGCTTTTTGATCCAATCTGCTATCCGTCTCCGTTTGATGGGATCGTTCATCCCATTTACATTTACAGTTAAAATTTCTAATTCTGTATTTCCTGCCATCGTATTATCCCCAGATTATGCTTTTTTCCCTTGACCCCCCTGATCCCCCTCCCCGATATTTAATTTACAGACCCCCCTTGTGACGCGCAACCCTCCCTCTTTTTTTTTTTTTTTTTTTTTTTTTTTAGGATCCCTCCCCCCTCCCTCCAAGTCCCTTCACTTATTCTCCTTTTCCTTTCCCCTTTTCCTCTCCCCCCTTTTAATGAGGTGAGAGAAAATTCTCTGAAAAACAAATATGTTAATTATTTACTCTTTGAGCCTCTTCTGATGAGAGTAAGATTCACACAATGATTCTCCCCCTCACTAAGTTCCCTCAGATATGGTGTATTTTCTATGTCTCTTCCTGGGATGTAGTTTCCCTCTTTTTATCACTCCTTCCCCTTTTTCTGAACCGACCTCCTTCCCTTTACTACACCCCCCTTTTTTTCTTTTATATCAGTAAAATCAAATTATCCTTGAGTATTTTTTATATACCCACAACAGAGTTACAGTTCTCAAGGGTTCTGTGTACCTTTTTCTGTTTCTCTTCAGTCTTGTGGATGTAGATCAAATTTTTTGTTTAAGTCTGGTTTTTTTCTTAGAAACATATAGAATTCCTCTGTTTCATTGAATGACCATCTTCTTCCATGGAAAAAGATGCTAAACTTAGCTGGGTAGTTCATTCTTGGTTGCAGTCCTTGATCTTTTGCCTTTCGGAATATCAGGTTCCAGGCTCTTCTATCTTTTAATGTGGAGGCAGCCAGATCTTGGGTGACCCTTATTGTGGCACCTTGGTATTTAAATTGTTTTTTTCTAGCTGCTTGCAGGATTTTCTCCTTTGTGTGGTAATTCTGCAGCTTAGCCACAATATTCCGTGGTGTTCTTTTTTTAGGGTCTATTTCAGAAGGAGTTCGATGAATTCTTTCCACATCTACTTTCCCTTCTGTTTCTATTATCTCTGGACAGTTCTCTTTGATAATTTCCTGTAAAATAGAATCTAGGCTCTTTTTTTGGTCATAGTTTTCTGGAAGTCCAATAATCCGCAAATTATCTCTCCTAGATCTATTTTCCAGGTCTATAGATTTTCCCAGTAAGTATTTGACGTTCTCCAGCTTCTCATTTTTTTTGTTTTGTTTGACTGATTCTTGGGTTCTCTGTGAATCATTCATTTCTATTTGTTCCATCCTGACTTTTAAGGAGTCATTTTCTTCTTTCACAGTTTTTAGTTCTTTTTGTAAATGCCCAATTTCGTTTTTAAATGAATTATTTTGCTCTATTGAATTTTTTTCCATTTCCCTAATTTTTTTTTTTTGAGAATTATTTTCTTTTTCCAATTCAGAAATTCTATTTTCTTGAGACTTTTTTATCTTTTCCAATTCAGAAATCCTACTTTCCTGTGTTTTTTTAACCTTTTCTAATTCACTAATTTTGTTTCCCTGCATCTCCTGTGAATTCTTTATTTTTTCCAACTCCAATTTCAGGACGTTGTTATTCTCTATCATAACTTCCCTTTCCTTTCCCCATTTTTCTTCGATCTCCCTCAATTTTTTAAGAGCTTCTTCTAGGAGAGAGTTATGTGATGGGGGGCAGGAATCATTCCCCTTTAGGTTGTTGTCTGTTGATTCTCTGCTGTCAACTTCCTCGGGGTTGGATACCCGCTCTTTCTCTGTATAGAAGGAATCTATGGTTTTTCTAGCTTTTTTTGCTCATACTTAAAAAAATCTTTTGGGGTCTGTCCCTGGGGTAGGAAATTATTTACTTCTTTACCAGCTTCCTCCCAGACTGGATGGATGCAGCGGCTCCTGAGCCTGAGCTAAGAGAGAGCTCTGGGAGAGAGTTCCCCACCCCCTCCCTGGAAGTGCCTCAGAGGTGATTAGCACTACTGTGCTTTGAGGGCGTAGAATAGTGAAGACAGCACGAAGCTCAGCCTATGTGTCCGGGTGGGGAGTGGATGTCTGCAGCAGGTGACGTGAGAAGCCCCTGCGCTCAAACTGGAAGTGTCTGCCAGAAACCGCGGTCCCTAGTTCAAAGGTTCCGCTTCTCTGGGACTTCCTGGAGCTGAGTTCCACTCCCTCCAGCTAAGCTAGGCCGTGTGTGTTGCCTTGGGCCGTATCCACCCACTTGTCAATCTCTTAACTATTCTCAGGTGGTAGCTGAGGCCACACCCCCTGGTGCCGATTCTCTGCTGAGTCACCCCTGGGTCGGGGAAAATCTAATTTGAGTTTTAAAATATTTTGGCTTTCTCTTCTGAACTGCTAAATAATTAGCAGAGAAGAGCTAACAGCCTGTGCCAGATTCCTTTACCTGAGTGGCTTCTCTGATCCCAGAGCCCTTCCCAGCGCAATGGGCGCAGTGTGCCCCTACCCCACCGTCTGTGCTGGTCTTTCTTATTCCTCCCCTGAGAACTGACCTTTCCTGTTGAAACTCCAGATTCTCTTCAGCTGGTAAGTCGTGCTTGCAGTCCTTGTGGTATCTATCAGTCCTGAACTAATTTTGAGACTTAATTTATCTAATTGGTTGTGAGGGAGTGAGGACGTTCACTGAGTCGTGTGTTTCTTCTCCGCCATCTTCGCCACTGCAAATTCTTGAACAAAGTAGTGACATGATTGATTTTGTATTTTAAAAGGATTTTGACACTTTGCTGGGAAATGATCTGATATAGAGAGATTGTGGAATAATAGAATTCCATTATTAATTTTTTAAAATAGCTTAGATGAATGGCGATGAGGGCCTGACCTCCACTGATATATGCATGACTGGAGAGGGATTGAAGCAAAAGATATGGTGGATTGAGAAGGGACAAGGTATGGTAATGATATGATATGGAAGGCAAGGGAAGAGGAAGAAAAGAATATGACTCCAAGGAAACAAAGCTAAGTGATAGAAAGGGTAGTATGTCCACAACAGGAATGAAGGAAGTTAAAAAGAAGGTTGATTTGTAGCACAACCCACACTGTTTTGACATGTAGAGTTTGAGATGCCAGTGAGTCATCTGGGTGGAGGTGTCCACCAGGTATTTGATGATTCAGAAATGGAGTTCAAAAGGAAATACGTCTTGATATAGAGCTATCTACACAGAGGTGGTGAACCCATGGGAGCGCCAAAAAAAAACAAATCTGCTGAGAAAGCCATAAGGAAATTTTGAATGGGTTTTTCCATGTATTAACTAGTTGAAGGTTGAATTTGGACCTTGGAGAATGATATAGTCTCATTCCCATCCATCCTGAGTCTGAGCTCTATTATACAATTCAATTCCAAACCCATTCTCAGATTCTCTGCCATGTAATGGTGCACAATTTTGTTCCGTGCTGATTCGGTAGAATTCTGTAGAACTTATTTGATACAGCTTTTCCATATTGTGCATGTGTGTGTATGTATTAATTATCCTGTCTTATACATCATTGTTTGTATATTGTTTTTCCTAGTAGAATGTGAAATCATCGAGCAGGGATTGTGCTTCAGCCTTTCTTGTTATCCCCAGTATATTTAGGACAATACCTGGCACTGACTAAGTATTTAATAAGTACTTCTTGACTGGCTACTCTAAACTAAACAATTCTCCAGATATTTTTTTCCCCATGATGCTTGCATGCTGTACTTCTCATTCAGCCTTCTGTATACCATTTCTCTGTCCTTTACCCAATTATTTTTGTTTGGTGTTCATCACTCACTCTTGAAGAGGACCAATGACACCATGAAAGTGATATATTGATTTGCATTAAATTGAATTTAAGTAAAGCAGAACTGTCAAAGTAATCAGCGACACTCTCTTCTCCAGAGTTATTGGACTCCAGTGGCAAGACAAAAGTTAAGAGCACTGGCAATGGATGTTTACCCAATAGCCTCCTTTGCTGAGTCCCTGACTATCATGCATATATGATTCCTATGGTTACACATGCATTAAAATCTTTTTCTTTTTTATTATGATTTTAATTTTCTCCAGTTATATGCAAAAATATTTTCATTATACATGTAAATTCATTCTTATTCTGTTTCCATATGAATCATGTTAAGAGAGAAAAATTAAAAAAGGAAAACTATAAGAAAAAAAAAAGATGAAAATACTATGTATTCATCTAACATTCAGCACCCACAGTTCTCTCTTTCTCTGAATATGGGTAACATTTTCCATTCAAAGTCAATTAGGATTGCCTCGGATCACTAAACTGTTGAGAAGAACTAAGTCTATCATAGTTGATTATTGCACAATTCTTCTGTTGCTATGTACAATATTTTCTTGGTTCGGCTTACATACATTAAACTTTAAAGTTACTAAAGAACAATTTTGTTTGGCATCCTCATTCTGGATTCCATCTTGTCTTTGCCTCTAAGCAGCAGCTTAGTTTTCCTTCATTTTTTGCTTTATTTTTTTCTTTTTCTTCCCTTTTCCATTATAACCCACCCTGGTCCCAGAAAACCCACAATCAATTTTGAGAATGTTGCCCCATCACCTATCAATTGAAGGCTGGAATGGGGGAAAGGAATAGTTCCCAAAAATCTCCTCAAGCTACCTGAAATATTATCTAGTGTGGGGGCACTGAATTGGGTTTTATTAAGGCTTAAGACCATGGTTTATCCAAATCCAAACTTGATGTGATCTTTTGTCATGACCTAACTCAATTCTATTCAACAAACATTAAGTACTCAAATTTATCAGTTACTGTGCCAGACAATGGGAATACAAATTAAGAAGCAAAACAATCCCTGGCTTCAAGGAACATCCCTCATATTGGAGTTAAAATAACATTTTCGAGCATGATTTTTTTTCACCAATTTTGGCTTATACCTTAAAAATGAATTGCTGATTGCTGACCAGTCAGTTATGCCTAATGAATATGTCAATGCATATAGAATATGTAAATCTTTAATGAATCAAGCATCTCATTTCCACTTTAGGAAATTAAATATTCATGCAAAAGCTTATTTCATGAGTAAAATTCAATTCTCGGGAGTGGTTTTACACATTTGCAAGTCACAACTAAATTATGGCCCTTTGAAGTCCCCCACACTTTAATTTCCCTTTGGTATCAATGCTAGGTATTCAATAAACTTAATAGGAAACAATTATAGCAAGATTAGATAAGCTCATATCCCCTGAGCTCCTAAAATCCTGGTAATGATTAGAAAAGATGAGAGGCTACTAAGTAGATTAGCAGAACAAATATTTTGTATAGAATTCCTGTACTTTTAGTTTTGGCTTGCATCTGAATGAAAGAAAACAGCTAAATTTCATGTTGAGGGTAAGTTCCTGACATCACTTTTGTGTGTTTGCTTTTCCTTCCAGAACATGCTATTCTCTCCCTTTCATCCTCTGACCATGATAAATAGTCCAAATTAAATTTATTCTTATGGTATTATTTTCCACACCCACTCATATTTGTATCACTTAAACCTGAATCTCAATTAGGTCATTAGATAATAATGTTATTTTTTAGGTTCTGATCTCACAGAAAAGTAGATCTTCCTATTATCCCCAGAATGTCCTTCAGTAAGAATTATTCGAATCCAGTTTCTTTTAAATAGTCAAAAGCCTAAATGTTAAGTTGTAATATGTCATTTTACCTTCCCAAAAAGAACATCAAAAGATCATAGACTTAAGGCTGGACAGAACCTCATAAGTCATTGTCATTTTATAGGTGAGCGAATGGAGATCTAGAGAAGCAAACTGTCTTAATCATAGTCATATAATCATTATAAATACCTGTTAGGTTCTTACTAAGTGCTAATGAGATAATGAGATATTAGGTTTTTACTAAGTGCTAAGTAGGTACTTAACAATTTTCTAGTTCTGGCCTTTCCTGGGAGTTTGACTTGTGAATTCCTGGGGAAGAGCTTGCATGCTTAGGAGGAGCAAGTTCATTGGTTGAAGCAATTCTTCCCAGAAGCCCTTGCATTATCCCACGCCCATTCTCTGGGAGGATAAAGAGGGCAGCTCTGGAGGAAAAAGGGAGTCTCTGTTCTAGACCAGACTTGAGGCAGCTCTCTGCAGGAAGGGAAATCACTTCTCTGGACGAGAGTTAATAGCAACTGTCTGGAGATAACGGCTCTCTACAGGAAGAAGAATCTGTCCGAGAGATTTGAGTTGACACAGCAGATCTCCTCCCAGAGAGCGATTGGCAGCTTCTGGAGACAACAGCACATTACAAATACCCAATATTTATATAATAGTGATCAAACAATTGTATGTTTAGGACTGGAAGGGGCCTTACAGAACACTGAGTCCAATCCCTTATTATACATATGGGAAAACTGAGGCAGAGAGAGGAAAAATAAAGTTTAGCAGAAAAGGTCTATGACACCAAAATGGGAATCCCAGGGCAGACACACTAGTATAACCCTGATCCCAGCATCAGTGAGGTCAGACCTCTGAATCAGCAGCAGTGCTGGAGGCTTCTGGACCTCTTAGCCTGGGGACCAGGCTGGGGACGTTTGGAAGGTCAGTGGAGAGGGTCTGTGGCAATGGGCTAGTAGTATGCTGTGGAACCCTAGTCTAGGCCAGCACCCGAAATCTTACAGCTTCAGTGGGGGGGGGAGATACCCCTAACAGCTTTAAGGCAGAACATATTCCTATAATGATTTCTGAAAACAGTTGCACAAAACTCCTGAAGCTTGGGACAATACACACTCCATTCTGAGAACAGGTCCTTCTTTAACAAAGAAATTAAAGCTGAGTAACAGGCTGGAAAAATGAGCAGAAAACAAAAAAAATGTTTCTGACCATTGGAAGTTATTATGGTGACAAAAAGGATCAAAACACAAACTCAGAAGATGATAACAAAGTCAACATTCCAACATCGAAAGCCTCCAAGAAAAAAAAGAACTGGGCTCAGGTATAGAAGAGCTTAAAATGTACTTCCTTGGCTGTGTGAGGTCAGACAACGGAACAGGCTCTCAGTCTCCTTGTATCATCCTCTCACAAGAGGAGATCCATACTGCAAGTCTGGGTCAAATCTCCATAAGTCACTGACAGGTGGCTCCCGTGTATTCCAACAGGTAGAAAATTAAATGTGAACTAACGGTAGAAGGATATTAAGTTGTCTCAGACTATTTCATCAATTCCATCAAATATTAGTAAAGTGAGATGATTATGTTAATAATGGGGTATATGTATGGTGTTTGAACGGTTGCAAATAATTTTGTGTTTACCGATATTACTCATTAGGGTCTCACAACAGCTTCCTGAAATGGATGCTCTTATTATGCCCAATTTATGGAATATACTTTGAGTCCAAGCAAGGTTGAACATCTTATTGAGCGTCACACATTTATCAAGTGACTCTGAGGGATCTGACCCCAAGTCATCTTCCCACTCAGGCCAGTTCCCAATTCAATATAATACTTTGTCTGTCAAGCACAAACCTATCCTAACAATAATTTCTGAAATCTCAGGGAAGTGATACATGGATTTTGCTAGTCATGGTTTTAAAAAATCTGCCTTTTTAAATAATAAAGAAAGAAAAAAATTTTCTCAACCAACTTCAATTTTCTAACCCACTTCCTTTATTAAGAAGAAAGGCACAAACCTTCCACCTACTTTGCCAGAGTTTAGCCTGAGCACAGGCTACTGAAAATACAGAGCCATCCACAAATATAGTTTGGATGACTGTCACATAGTCCCAATGTTCCTAAGGTGTAGAGCTGAATGGAACAACACAGTGTGAAGAGTCAGACATGTTTCTGGATGAAGAGGTAAGGGAGAGTCCCCCTCCCCACCCTTAATACCACATTCAATGATTCATATTATATATTATATGGCTAAATGGGATTTTTTGAAGGAAGTGATTTTTTTCTACCCAGAAGCCTTTGTATTTTACAATAGTAGCTATTTTTAAGAACTTCACATTTATTTTTCTCCATCAATATCTTTTTGTAGCAATGCCGATACCTGGCTCATGCATTATTATGACATGACATAACAGTGGGGGATAATAAAGGGATATCAAACGTTGTAGGTGGTTTGAAGAATTAAAAAAAATATTGAATTGGTGTGATAATAAGACTTCATCCTTATCTTCTTTGTTCTTATTTCCCCCCCTAATTCTTAACTCTGAGGCAGCTTCCCATTAGTGGACAGAAATCCTGTGACTAGGTACCCTTCTAATCTTCCTCACCTTCCAAACTAACCAGTTTACCAGTCTTTTCAGTTGTGCCTCTGAAACATTTCTCCCATCATCCTCTTGTCTTCACCCATGAAATCACCATTGCCTCAGAGGTACAATTCATTCACACATACTGCTGTAATAATCTCCTAATTAGTCTCCTTGACCCACATTTTGCCTCTTTTCAATCCATCTACACACGGTACCCAAGTGATATTGCTAAATCACATCACTTTATAAATGTTGAAAGGCAAAGTCCACATGCCTGGTTACTTAGCTAAGACATTGCCTAGATTCCAGTGGGGGTTCCATTTTTACCTCCAAGATCAAACATCAAAAGTCTTCCAAAAGCAAAGTCTTCCGCCATTTAAAAACCATTCTCCATCTGCTTCCAACTTGCTTTTCCTGCCATGCAACATATTATTCCCATTCTGTGGTCCTGTCAATTTGGCATTCTTACTGCTTTTCTCACACAGCATTTCATTTCCTTTTCCATATCTTTCTTTGAGCTCTAGTACCATCTCTTACATGGAGCCTTCTCTGCTTTCTCCAGATACTCATACCTTCCCCTTCTTAAATTAATATATATATGTATATATATGTACATATATATGCATTTATGTACATATATACATATACACACATATATGTATATGTAATATACATATATAATATGTATGTTCTTTCTCTTTTTCTCTCTATCTCACTCTTTTTGCATCTCTTTGTATCACTTTCTGTTTCTCTCTTTCTCTTTGTCTCTCTGTGTATGTGTGTGTGTGTGTGTGTGTGTGTGTGTGTGTGTGTGTTCCTTGAAAACTGCAGCTGTCCTGTTTTGTATTTATATCCCAGGTCCTATCACAATCTTTGGCACATATTGGGCACTTAATTAATGCTTATTGATTGATATATAAAAGATCAAGGTATGAAGCTTCAGTATGTCAGCGAACAACATCTACTGTTGTTGCACAGCATCTTTGTTGATGATCCCCTTGTGCCCCAAAGTGATGACATGTCTACAGATCCAATCTCCTGTCCTACTACAGACCTCTTTCTCCTGTCCCTGCCCATGTCTCTCCTCTAACCATGGCCCCTAAACCTGTTATTGCCTTACTTCATGAATTCTGCACTATGCTTCAAACATGGAAATTCTTTGCAGTTCTGAAAGCCTTCATTTCTGTGGTTCCTAAATGCTGGTACCATGAGTCTACATTATGGAGAGTTCTAGCTAAGGGCATATAATTCAGAGTTTGCCAAGAAGGCAGCAACCAATTTTTTGCCAATGTTGGGACTCATGGTACTGTGGCTTCCCATTCTTTTGACATAGTAATCATTTGTTCTCTGAAAGGGATTGTTCTCACTACATGATCACCTCCTTTAAACTGAACTGGTCAATCCCCTCCTTTTTGGCTGACAATAAAGTCAAATTATAGTAATTCACAACAATGGAAGGCTTTAAACTACTCATTTGTTTGTCTGAAAAAATATAAAAACATATGAAGATTCTATGATTCTTCATTGGGTGTATGGGAAATGGGGAATAAAAAGTCTTTTACTGGTAAAGCTAAAATCTATCTGGCTGTGCTACCAAGATTAGAATATGGTTCTACTAAGGAGCCCAAAAGTGTTGAAGAATATTTTATTGAAAAATTGCATACAGAGATCTAGTGAAATTGTTCTATTTTCAACCTAGCTTCTTTCCCCCCTTCTCTGATGTGTAAGAGTGTTAGGACCAGAACTCTGATGTTGGTAAGTATTTTGTAAGGAAGAGTAGAGAATCTCAGTCGACAGGATTCAAACTCTATCCTGATTCCAAGTGGAACTTTCTCCCGAATATCTTATGTTGCATATAGAATCATGGATGAAAAGCTGGAAGTGACTTTTGAAGCCATCCAGTATAACTCATTTGTTTTGCACATTAGGAAACTTGGTTCCAGTGAGTTGAAGTGAGTTCTTGAAGTCATTTAGGTACTAAAAATCAAAAATGAGATTTGAACCAAGGTGTTCTGTCTCCAGAGAGAATATTGTTCTCATATCTCTTTAATCATTTTCCACTTTCACTAATTTTTAATTTTTCTCCACTTCTTATATACAGTAAATGTCTTTTCTGTCTACAAACAAGCCATATTCTTTAAACATTTGTCATGGGAAATGACTCTTATTTTGAAAAAAAAATTGGCTCAGTTTTCTATATATTGGAAAAATGAGACTTTTATCAGAGAAACTTGCTACCAAAACATTGTCTTCATTTCTTCTTTTTCTTTTTCATTTTGGCTACATTCATTGCTTTTATTTCTGCAAGAACTTTTTAAAATTTCTTATAATAAAAAATATCCATTTCTCTTTTCCATGATCTTGTCTGTTTCTTTTCTTTTCTTTTTTTTTTTTATAAATTCTTCCCTTATCCATAGATCAGACTGGCACAAATTTTCCTGCTACAGTAATTTGCTTATATCATTCAGCATTTATGAATTTTTACCTTAAGATATTGTATGCAATGTTTATCTATATCTAATTTCTTCCAAACTGCTTTGTAGTTGTCCCAGAAGTTTTTTGTCAAGTAGAAAGTTCTTACACTAAAAGCTTGGATTTGCCGTTTGTCAAAAACTAGCTTAAAATGGTCTTTTATTCCTACATATTATCTTTTTAATTTATCTGTTTCACTGGTCCATTATTATAGTTCTTTATTTTTAAATTCAATATTATTTTTTTTAAATTTTAAATTCAATATTATTTTTAAATTCAATTTTATTTTTGTTATTATTTTGAAACTCTGTCCCCCAACTTTTTCCTCTGAAATTGAGAAGACATGAATTAAAACACATATTTATAGGCACATGTGCATATACAGTCATGTACATATAAACATATATGTATATAAATATATGTATATATATATGTTAAATAATATGAAACATATTTCCATATTAGTCACATTCTGAAGGGGAAAACAACAAGAAGACAATGAAAGAAAAAAATCCTTTTATCTATACTTTATCTATCAGCTCTCTACCTAGAGATAGTATTTTTTATCATGAGTCCTTCATAACTGTGGATTGTATTGATAACTTTCTAAATGTGTGAAAATAGAATTATATTTGCAATAATACAATTGCAACATTACAATATTATAACAATGCTGTAAATTGTTTTCCTGGTTCAACTTACTTTGCTTTGCACCCCTCCATGCAAATCAACCCAGGTTTTTAGGAAATTTTTCTGAAATCCCCTTCATTAAATTTTTAATTTTTCTAAATTAAAAAAAATAATAATTGCTTTCTATTTTTCAAAATACATGAAAAGATAGTTTTCAATATTCACCATTGCAAAACCTTGTGTTCCAATTTTTTTTCCTGCCTCCCCACCTTCCAGCTCTTCTAGATAGCAAGTAATTCAATATTGGTTGGACAAGTGCAATTATGTTAAACATATTTCCACATTTATCATGCTCCACAAGAAAAATAATATCAAAGGAGAAAATAATGAGGAAGAAAAAAGCATGCAAACAAACAACAATAGCAACAAAGTTGAAAATGCTACACTATGATCCACATTGTCTCCATAGTCCTCTCACTGAACACAGATAGCTTTCCATCACAGTTCTATTATAATTGCCTTGAATCACCCCATTGTTGAAAAGAGCTAAGTACATCACAGTTGATCATCACATAATATTGTTGTCGCTATGTAAAATGTCCTCTTGATTTTACTCACTCCACTTAGCATCAGTTTATAGAAGTCATTCAAGGCTTTTCTGAAATCAGCCTGCTAATCATTTCTCATAGAACAATAATATTCAATTGCATTCATATATCATAACTTCTTCAGCCATTTCCAAACTGATGAGCCTCTACTTAATTTCCAGTTCCTTGCCCCTACAAAAAGGGCCACCATCACCATTTTGCAGATGTTCCCCTTCATTATTTCTTTTAAAATTATTTAGTATTATCCCTCCAATACATTGGAAAACAATTTTAATATTAATTTTTAAAATTGTGAGATCTAAATTTTCTTCCTTCCTCCTTTTCCATCCCCTCATTGAGAAGGCAAGAAATGCAATATAGGTTATACACATGCAGTCTTATAAAATTTGTTTTTGTGTTGATAATGTTCTGGAAAGACATACATGAGGTGATGAAAAATAAAATGTACTGTGTACAAAGTAAGAGCAATATTGTAAGGTGATCAGCTATGCATGACTTAGTTATTTTTATCAATATGATTGAAAACAACTCTGAAGGACTTATGATGAAAAATCATAGTATACCGAAACAAAGAACTGATGATATCTGCATAAAGATGGAGCATACATTTTAAAAACTTTATTGGAACTTTTTTTGGGTTTGTTTGTTTTGCCAATGTTATTCTCTCTTTGAGCCAATTCTAGTGAGAGTAAGGTTTACTTATTCATCTCCCCTCCCTAATCTTTCCTTCTACTGTATTTTTCCTTTATTATGTTGTTTACCCTATTCAACCCTTGCAAGCCGTCTGATCCTTTAATGTAGAAGCTGCTAAATCTTGTGCTATTCATATTCTTTCTTTATGGCTACTTATAATATCCTCTCTTTCACATGGGAGCTTTGGAATTTTGCCACAATATTCCTGGGAGTTTTCATTTTGGGATTTTTTAAAAGAGGTGATCAATGAATTCTTTGAATTTCTACTTTACTCTATGGTTCTAGAATATCAGGGAAATTTTCCTTAAACATTTATTTTCCTCACTTAATAGTAAATTATTTTTGTAATTAGTCTTCAATATTCATTTCCAAAGATTCAAGTTCCAAATCCCCCTTCCTTTCTTACCTTCCCCTTGCTCAATACAATAAGCAAACAGATATAGGTTATACAAGCATAATCATTTTAAATATATTTCCACATTAGTCATATTGTGAAAGAAAAATCAAAACAAAAGGGAAAAATGAAAGGATGAAAGTGAAAATAATATACTTCAATCTGTAGCCAGTCTCCATAGTTCCTTCTCTGGATGTTCATGGCATGAACCATCCTAAGTCTTTTGGAATTGTCTTAAATCAACACACTGGTGAAAAGAGTTAGGTCTATCATAATTGATCATCACACAATCTTGCTGTTACTGTGTGCAATGTTGTCCTAGTTCTCACTTCACTCAGCATCAGTTCATGTTAGGTTCTTACTAAGCGCTAATGAGATAATGAGATATTAGGTTCTTACTAAGTGCTAAGTCAGTATTTAACAATTCTCTAGTTCTGGTCTTCACTAGGAGTTCAACCCCTTTGAATTCCTGGGGAAGAGCTTGCATGCTTAGGAGGAGCAAGTTCATTGGTTGAAGTAATTTTTCCCAGAAGCCCTTGCATTATCCCATGCCCATCCTCTGGGAGGATAAAAGAGGGCAGCTCTGGAGAAAAGAGACAGTTTCATCTGGACGAGACTTGAGGCTGCTCTCTGCAGGAAGGGAAGTCACTACCAGGCAACTGTCTGGAGACAACAGTTCTCTACAGGAAGAAGAATCTGTCTGAGAGATTTGAGTTGACACAGCAGATCTCCTTCCAGAGAGCAATCAGCAGCTTCTGGAGACAACAGCATGTTACAAGTTCATGTAAGCCTTAAAGGCTTTTCTGAAATCTGCCTGCTCATCATTTCATATAAAACAATAGCATTCATTACATTCATGTACTACAATTTATTCAGCCATTTATCAGTCAATGGACATCCTCTCAGTTCCCAATTTCTTGCTATCACAAAAAGGGCTGCTATCAACAATCATACATGTGGGTCCTTTTCCCTTTTTTATGATCTCTTCAGAAAACAGACCCAGTAGACACTACTGAATCAAAGGGTACACGCAATTTGAAAGCCCCTTGAGCATATTCCAAATTGCTCTCCAGAATGATTGGGTTAGTTCACAATTCCATCAACAATGTATTAATGTCTTAATTTTTCCATATCTCCTCTTACATTTATTATTTTTCCTGTCATCAGATAATTTTATATATGTAAGGTGATACCTCAGAGTTGTTTCCATTGATTACTATAGATGGCTTTAACTTATTTACCTGAAAATTATCTGTGCATATCCTTTGATTACTTATCAATTGGGAAATATATTGTATTCTTATAAATTTGACTCAGTGTTCTCTATTTATATTTGAGAAATGAGGCTTCTGTCAGAAACATTGTAAAAATTGTTACACAGTTTTCTGCTCCCATTTTAATCTTTGCTGCTTTGGTTTTGTTTGTTCATTTTTTAACTTAATGTAATCAAAATTATCTTTTTTTTCTTCTCATAGTATTCTGTAATTCTTATTTGGTCATAAATTCTTCCCTTCTTTAAAGATCTGACAGATAAATTATCCCTTGCTCTATTAAAGGGTTTATAGTATTATGCTTTAAGATTACATCATGAACCTATGTTGATGTTATTTTGGTACAGTTTATGAGATGTTGGTCCTTCCCTAGTTTCTGCCACATTATTTTCCAGTTTTTCCAGCATCTTTTTCAAACCCTGAGATCTTATTGCATAAGCTGAAGTCTTTTGGTTTGTCAAATGTTAGATTATTAGTCATTGATTATTTTGTCGTAGCGGGCTAATCTATTCCACTGTTTCACAACTTTTTCTTAGCAGGTGCCAAATGTTTTAATGACTGCCACTCTATAATATAGTTTTAGATATGGTATGACCAGGACACTTTGTAAAAATTGTTACACAGTTTTCTGCTCCCCTTTTAATCTTTGCTTTGATCTTGGTGTTTTTTTCATTCCAGATGTATTTTCTTCTTATTTTCTCTAGCTCTATAAAAATTTTTGGCAGTTTGATTGGGATATTATTAAGTAGATTAATTTAGGTGGGATTATAATTTGTATTATATTAATTTAATCTACCTAAGAGCAATAGATTTTTTTTCCAATTGTTGATTTTATTGTGTGAAAAATGATTTGAACTTGTGTTCATGGAGTTCCTGCATTTGTCTTAGCAAGTAAATACTGAAATATTTTATATTGCTTATAGTTATTTTCAGGAAAATTTCCTTTTCTATCTCATGTGGCTGGGCTTTGTTCGTAATATATAGAAATATCAATGATTTATGTGATTTTGTTTCATATCACGCAGCTTTGCTAAAATTATTCATTTTTCCAGTCATTTTTAATTGATTGTCTAATTATGTCATCATATTGTTTGCAAAGAGTGATAGTCTTGCTTTCTCATTGCTTACTTTAATTTCTTCAATTTATTTTTCTTCTATCATCAAAGCTAGTATATTTCTAGTACAATATTGAATAATAGGTATCTTTATTTCACCCTTGTTATTATTGGGAATGCTTCTAACTTATTCCCATTACAAATAATGTTTACTGATGGTTTTAGATAGATGCTACTAATTATCTTAAGAAAAAAATTCTGTTTATTACTTTACTCTCTAGTGTTTTAAAAGGAATAAGTACAATATTTTGTCAAAGGCTTTTTCTGCATCTATTGAGTTAATTATATGATTTCTGTTAATTTTGTTATTGATATGGTCAATTATGCTGATGTTTTTTCTAATATTGAACCATCCCTGCATTTTTGGTAAAAATCCCACTTGTTCATGGTATTGGTATTACCCTAATGACATATTGCTGTCATCTCTTTGCTAATATTTTATTTATAATTTTTAATCAATATTCATTAAGGAAATTAGTCTATAATTTTCTTTCTTTGTTTTGGCTTTCCTCCACCCCTCTATTTCATAGCTAGAATCAGACTGTTTAAATGGTTACTGTTTGTAAATATAGTTTGGATCCCAGTTCTACTAGGTTGCCTTTATTTTTTTTTTTAATTGATTCTTTTGATTCTCTTGACCTTTAGTTTTTCCAAATATTTTTTTCTGTTTCTATTAAACAATTATTTGGTAGTTTAATTGATATGGTGCTGATTAAGTGAATTGTTAGGTAGAATTATGATTTTGACTATATTTGCTGAGTTTACCCATTTGAGCAAGCACTTATCCAATTTAGATCTATCTATTTTTGAGAAAATTTTTTTTTGTAACTATTCTTATAAGTTGCTGAGTTTGTTTTGGGAGATAGATATTCCAATATTTTGCATTGTCCATGTTTATTTTAATTGGAATTTCTCTTTCTGTCTCCTCATGCTTAGTTGTATTGGTACTGTGCAAAAATGCTAATGATTTCTGTGGGCTGATTTTGTATCTTGCAATTTACTAAAGTTGTTAATTGTTTGAACTGGTTCTTTAGTTTATCCTCTGGGGTTTTCTAAGTATACAATCATCTAATTTCCAAATAGTGACAGTTGTTTTCCCTCATTATTTATTTTTATTTCTTCATTTTCTTTTTCTTGTCTTATTTCTATAGCTAGCAATTATAATACAATATTTAATAATAGTGGTGATAATGAAGATCCTTGTTTCATTCCTGACATTTCTAGTTTGAGAAGCTTTCTAGTTTAATCATTTCAGGTAAGGCTTACTCCAGCTTTTATAAAGATGTTACTTAGAATTTAAAGAAAAATTCCATTGATTCCTATGTTTTAAGTTGATTTTAATAGGAATGTATGTCAATTTTTTTCTGATACTATTGATACAATCATGTGATTTTTGTGTTTTTTGTTGATAGATTCAATTACTTTTATATTTTCTTAATATTGAACCACACCTGAATTCCTCATATAAATCCCACATAGTGACAGTATATAATCTTTCTAATAAATTTTGCAATCTTCTTGCTAGTATTGTATTTAATATTTTAAAATTGATATTCCATAAAACAAAATTTTCAGAGTTTCTTTATCTGTTTTTGCGCTCTCTGCTTTAGGTAACAAAACCATAATTTGTGTAATCACATTAATTTTTTAGAGATTCCCTTGATTTCTTTTCACATGTCTTTCAGATGAAACTTTACATATTTTTGTAAAAAAAAAATACATACAATATGGTTTAATTATTCCTTAAGTATTTGGTAAAATTCACTTCAAATACAACTAAATTATATTTTTTAAGCTCAGGAAACTTATTTATTGTTTGTTCAATTTCTTTTTTTTTCTATTCTATTTTCTGTCCTGTTATTTCCTACTTCATAACTATTCACTAATTTTTTTTTCAGGTTGTCAGTTTTATTGGGTTATAATTGGGCAAAATAACTCATAATAATTGCCTTAATTTCATTTTTGAGTGATTATATATTCATCCTTTTTATTCTTGATACTGGCTTTCATTTTACATCATATTATCCAGTGGTTTATCTGTTTTAATTTTTTTCCATAAAAATCACCTCTAGATTTTATTTATTAGTTTAATTTTTGCTTATATTTTATTAATTTTTCATTAAAGTTTCAGGATTTTTTCATTTTAGTATTTAATTGAGAATTTTAAAATTTGTTCTTTTTCTAGTTTTATTAGCTGCACACCCAGTTCATTCATATATTCTTTCTCCCTTTTATTGACGTATGCATTAAGAGATATAAATTTTTATGCTAAGTACTATTTGGCTGCATCCCATACATTTTGGAATGTTAAAACATTATCATCATTCTCTTTAATGAAATTACTGATTTTTTCTGTGATTGTTCTTGGACTTAGATGTTTGTTAGGATTAGATTATTTAGTTCAAATTAAATGTTAACCTGTGCTTCATAGCCCTATGTTGAATGCATTTTATTGCATTATAGTCTAAAAATGACTCTTTTTTTCCTTTTTCTGTTTTTTGTGTTTAGTTATGAGGGTGTTTTTTTTTCTTTTTAATAAATGTTTGGATTAGGTTTCTAGTGGGGTTCCTTCTAATTCAAACATTTACTAAGCCTAAGTTTCTGACATAATACATAAGAATTATTATATAAACATAAGAAATGGTCTCCAGAATCTCAATCTACCTGTTTCTGAAACCTATGGCCTCTTGAAATAGAGAATATAAATACTTCCTCTATTCTACTATCTTGGCTCCACTCCTGGAAGTCTATATGGTAAACTCTTAGTGAATGCTTATTGATTGATTAATTGATTTGACTCTTTTCTTAAAGGGTAGAATGTGGATCAATTAAAAAGGAAGTATAAAAGGTGAGAGCCTATAGATGTGGAACATTGTGTATATATTCTCATACTCATTGATGAATTGATTAGCTTTGCTGCAGCACTTTTATGTACTCTGTTAGAGGGGATTTCTTGCTAGAGAGGAAAGGGGAAATATTCAGAAATAAAAGTGATGCTGTAATTTTAAAAAAATACATTTTAATAATGCAAAATAAGTCACACAACTTCAAAAATATTACTTTTAGCAATTATTTACTCTATATGATAAAAAACCTTTATTAGGAATATCATCAGTTTGACCTCATTATCCTGTTCATAATGGGAGTTCGACAGAGGAGCAACAAAGTATTTATAATGTCAAGCAGAATCTCTTCAGCTCCATTTTATAGATAAAAAAGAAGCATAGTCAAAAATATTGATGTATTCCAAGCTGTACTATTAATATAAAAGACTACTGAGTTGTACTCAAGTAATTCTTAAATATGGAGTCTAGTTCTGCTATATCACAGTTGTGTGGTCCTGAACAAGTCTTTTCTTTTCTCTGGGCCTCAGTTTCCTCAGGCACCAAATGAGATGTTTGGATGAAACTGAGGTTGGTACTGAAGTTCCTCCTAATGCAAAGATTTAGTTAATCTATCTTTCTATGATATAGTAGGCAAGAAGCACAATTGAAAACATAAGAAATGGTTTTTTGAAGATTAATCTGCTTGTTTATGAAACTTATGGTTTCTTGAAATGGAGATCATAAGCACTATGATCTTGGGAAATGAAATCAAACAAGCCATCATAGAACTAACAAAGTGAGAAGGGTGGGGACCATTGATTGGGATGGATTTGAAGATAAATTTTATCAAATGCTTAATTTATTTTCTTTTTTATAAAGAAGCAAAGAGTTGACAAATTTTTGAAAGATTCTTGGAAAAACTGGTTACTGAACAAAATGAAACATTGACTACAAAGAATCAATACGGTTCATCAAGAACCAGTCATATTACATTAGTCCTATTTCTTTTTAAAAAGTTATTGAATGAATTGATCAATAAAATGCTAGAAATATAGATTACCTTGGTTTCAGCAAAGAATATTACAAAGTGCCTCATACTATTCTTGTGAACAAGATGGAGAGATATGAGGTAAGCCATAATAAAATTACATAGATTTTTGAACTGGTTAAATGGTAGGAACCAAAGCACCTTCATAAATGATTCCAAGTCAATGTGGCAGGAAGTCCTCAATGGAGTGCCCTAGGGAATTAGGGCTTGAGTTGGTGTTGATTAATACCTTCATCCATAACTTGAATGGAAACAAATATGGTATTTTTATCAAATTTTCAGGTGCCATGAAGTTGAAAGGGATAGCTGACACAATGAATAATAAAGACAGGAACTCAAGGGATATTGATGGATCACATCATTGCACTGTATCTAATAAGATGCACTTCAACACAGATAGAATTCAAAATTAAAATTCTGAAGTACAAGATGGTAACACCATGTTTTGGTAACCAGTTTTTGTTTTGTTTTTTTATTTAAAAATGGGTATTTTGCTGAAATAGCCTACATGTGAGTCAGTGAACAATTGATATAATTTTAAAAAATAATAATTAGTTTTATGTTGAGAGGCAGAGTATTGAGGAATTACAAAGTGATGGTTTCACTAAATACTAATACTACTAGTCAGATCCTATCTTCAGTATTATGTTTATGTGTGTACAAAATAATTTAAGGGCATTAGGAAATTGTAGGTTGCCCAGGAGATAATCAGTATAGTAAAACACCTTGGGTTCATGTGATAAGAGGATCAATGAAAAGAACTGGAGATAGTTAGCCTAGGGAAAAGAAGAATAATGGGGACAAGATGGCTGCTAACTGATGGGCTTTCAGGTGAAACTAGAAATAGATTTATTCTACTTGACCCTAATGATCAGAGATATAGACAATAGGCAAAAATGACATATAGACCAATTCAAACTTGATGTCCAAAAAAAGTCATAATCATGAAAGCCATACCAAACAAAGAGACATCTTTAAAAAGTGTCTTTTCCTTAGAGGTCTTTAATAAGAGATTAGAGAGCCATTTCTTGGGTTGTTATATTAAGAATTCCTTTTGAGGATAAATTAGACAGATTGTGGCCAGAGGCTTTTTCTTATTCTCAAATTTTGTGCTCAGATTCTGTATACACTAAGATCAAGTTCATAGTATAAGCATCCTCATGTCCTATACATACATCTAATAAACACATCTCCAAACCAATACACGGTAACATTTAAAATACTTTTACAATACTCATCTTGTCAATTAAATGAGATTTTATGAGTTTCTTTTGTTTGAGTTGTCTCTGAGCAGTCTCAAAAATGGCTTTTAAGCCAACCCCTTAATGAATTCAGTGTGAAGATTTTGGCAACCCACCATCAACATGATGAAGTTGAAACCCATCTGTCTCCCCAACAGTTAGGCAATAATATTATGGGTTTTTCTAGATTAATGAAAACATTTAAAACATCATGTTATCAGACACCAGAGATAAAGATTTATGGAACTACTTGATCTAGCTTCCAAAAGCTAGGATGTGAAAAGGAGTAGGGATGTTCATGCTGGGAGAAAAGAAATAATCTGCAGGCGCTAGCTGGAAATAGTCAGCCACATGCACTATATCAGAATGCTCTCTTATTTGCAGGCTTTGACAATCTATTTGTTTATACTTGGTTTTGCTCTTAATCAATATATCTCAAAGCCATGGAGCAAAGAACATGGAAGAACAAGATTTGCTAATATGATAACTCTTAATTTTCTTCAAAACTCAGCTCTAGTATCATCTCTTACATGAGATCTTTTCTGCTCCCTCCCTTACTGCTAGGATCTTTGACTAAAATAACATATTTGTTTTATACTTATCCATGTGTATATATTGTTTCTCCTAATAGAAAATAAAATCCGAAAAGGTAGAGATTGCGTCATTTTTGTTGTATTTGTATCCCCCAGTGTCTCGTAACTTCCTAAACCATTTTCACTGTTAATTGATTGAGCTTTTGATTTACTGAAACCCTAAGATCTCTTTCATATGAAAGATAGCGTACCCACCTTGCCTTTCTATTATATAAGAATGATGTTTTGCCTGTTAGATGTCATCTTCAACTGAATTTTTGCTATCTTTATACATCCAGTACAGGAGCTATTTCTCCCACTTTTCTATCGTCTCCAAATTTTATGGCCATGTCACCTGTGCTTTTCCAAGTCAGTGATAAATGATCACAGCTGAAAAACTAATATCTTTTCCTGGGAAGAAGAAAAGAAGATGGATTAAGAGGCAAAGGCATAGCTATCAAATAAAATCTCCTTTGCCATGTCCTATGTTTCTTAGTCATCCCAGCACAAACATGGGAGCAGAGATTCCCCTATCTGTGAATACTTTCCTTTTCCCCATTTCACAATGTAATGAATGACCTGATCAGTGCCTTAACGTATGTTCATAGTCTGAAATATGAATCTTAGGAGAAAATCAATTCGATTACTTTGAATAGATTACTGACTTTGTGATTCCCTGACATTGTAATAGAGTTCTCAGAATATCCTCCAATACAAGGGATAACATTGTAAAAAATTACCTATGCATATGTACTGTCAAAAAATGTTATAATTATAAAATTAAAAAATAATATTAATAAAATAAAAAAAATAAAAATAATATTAATAAAAATTAAAAATTTAAAAAAAGAATATCCTCCAAAGCAGATCACTTCAAATCACTTCAAAACAGAAGAGACCTGTGTCCATGAATTCACATAAGTCTGTCATAAGGAGTCCAAACAAAGTGATAGGCTCCTTCTCTATAACACTATGTGAATAAAGAAAGGATTTACCAAGCACTTATGTGCCAACCCCTGTGCAAAATTTTGGGGAGAAATAGAAAATATAACATTTTTGCTTTCAGGGCGCTCACATTCTAATCAAGAAGACAACACATGAAAAGTTTCAAGTGCAGGTCAGATATCAAAGCCCTATGGCCCAACACCAAAGCAAATGCTCAATTCTCTTCTTTAATTCATTTCCACTGATAAAATCCTAATACATTTAACCACTGGCAGTGCCAATGATTTTATTTTCTTGATCTTTAGTAGCTTAGGGGATTGAGCAAGAAGAACAAGGTCTGGAGGGACCGGCCAGTCCCAGAGACCCTATGTTCATTTGTCTCTTGTAGTGATAACAACAGGATGTGGAGGCTGGGCACTGAGCATTCCTTGCTCTTGATAGATAAATTGCCCATCTTTTTCCCCAGTTACACATTTCTTGATGACAGGCTTTATGCAGTTTCTCCAGTAAATCCTTCCTTTGTTTTATATTACTAGTTATTCACATCTAGCACAAGACTCTACAGGGCTCTTTGGCTGATTGCAGCTTTAAGATTGTGGAGAGAATGAAGCTTTCCAAAGCAGCCTATCATGGTGACATATTTGACTCATTTTGTTTTTCAATAAATTCCCTAGTTTTTGAACTATTAAATAGGTGATTGCATCAGCACAAGATTGCACCCAAATGTTTGAGCAATTTCATTGCCCCAGTAACCACCTTTAATACGCAGTAGTCATTTGGAAAGAAGTGACCTCATGATACTCTGAATATAACCTAAAACTGGCTGCCTAAAATTTGCTTTTGGTAAAATTTGGATAATTTGACACGTGTGACATTTTCTCTCTTTAAAGCATTGGATTGATAGGATATAGAGAATTTTTCATCAAAGAACGCATATATGAAGAAATCCATAACAAAATGATATACAATTAAGGAATTGTACTCATTTGATTCCTTCGAATCATCTGGAACCATTTGATGACAAATAATTTATTATCCCTGGAATATTTTACATGGCTCTTAGAAATTGTCTCATTAGCATTGACTTGAAAAGGGTTTTTTTAAGTGTATTTTCATTCCATTGATGGATCAGATACATTTATCATGACATGCTTATGAAATTTTCAAAGATCTAAAAAGACTGAAAAGACAGTAAAAGATAATTAAATAGAATATCACAGGGATAAATATGTAGTTCTGTATTTGAATTAAAAAATAACTTTCAAATTGAGAAAGGAGGAAATATGCTTTGATAAAAGTTGATGAGAAAGGACCTTAGAGGTTTAGTAGTGTGCAAGATGAACATCAGTCTGAAACCTCAGTCTACAAGGTCTCCAGGTACCAAAATAGGTTCAATCAGAGGGTGCCAAAACTGAGGAGTGAATCTAGAATGTTTACCTCTGAGTCAATTGTTCTTTTTTTCTTTTTCTTTTTCTTTTTCTTTTCTTACTTCTTTTTTTTTTTTTTTTTTTTTTTTTTTTTTTTTGGCTGAGGCAAGTGGGGTCGTGACTTGCCTAGGGTCACACAGCTAGGAAGTTTTACATGTTCTGAAACCAGATTTGAACTCAGGTCTTCCTGACTTCAGGGCTAATATTCTATTCACTGTGCCATCTAGCTGCCCCATCAATTGTTCTTTTCAATAAACCATATTGTGTCTTATAAAACTAAAACTTCAGAAATCAAATGAGGTGGCCAGTTTGCAAAAGTCACCATGCTTTATATAAATGCTTGTAATTATCAGAATTCTCCCAAAAGCTCAGCCTATCACCTTTGATAGGAAGAGGGATAAGATGAGCAAAATCTGATGATGAAGATGACAATGGTAATGTTAGTAAACAGAATAACAGTAATGAACAACTCTCTATTCTTGGCCTTGAAAACCTAGACTTGAATTCCAAGTCCTAAACTGAACAGTGATGTCATATTTTGAAAGTCTCTAAACAATTCTGAATTTCATGGTTCCCATATTTAGTTGAGAATAATAATACTCATTAGTATGTCATGAAAAGAATGCTGTGTAAATACCCTTAATTCCTTCAGTGAGTCCTTATGAGACACGAACTTGAAGCATGTCACCTTCCAGCCTTTCCTCCTCTGAAAAATCCAAGAATATTAATGTATTTCCTTAAATTTGGCACCTGGAACAAACCACAATATTCTAATAAGTGGTCTGACCAGTATATATTGTATTAGCTTCATTCCTGACATACTGGTTAATCCAGAAACTTTTATTTAATGTCTTTTCTTAGGAAATACAATTTATACTGCAAGCTGCTGTCCCATGTTGGACCTTCCAATGCTGAGTTGTTTTGAGGATATTAGCCTTTTGGTGAACTAAATGGAAAGTTTAATGAAGAAGAATTTGGGAAATTAAATAAAATTACTTCAATTTCCCCAGCAGGACAGCTAGGTGAATAGAATGTTGAGCAGATAGTGAGGAAGACTCATCTTTCTGAATTCAAATATGGCTTCAAATCAAACAAACTGTGTGATGTCAGGAAAGTTCCTCAACCCTATTTGCCTCAATTTCCTTGTCTGGAAAATGAGCCCCAAAAAGAAATGGAAAACTGTGATGTTCTGTTTCTCTAGATTGTAATCATTCTCTGGGAGCAGGAGTTCTTAGGGAGTTTCTGGGAGCAGCCTTAGTTTCAGTTCAATTCAATAATGCCAAAATGCAGGCAGGAGTTAAAGTCCAGATCCTTTATTGTGTCCTTAAAAATCCTGAATCTTTTCCTGGGCCTGGTTAGCTTTCTTAGAGGCCTATCTCTCTCTGTGGTTCCCGAGAGCTCTTGTCCGAATGTCTCCAGCCAGCTCAAACATTGAAGTGGGAATGAATCTGACTCTGCCTCCAAGAGTACGGGATTGTGGGTTTCTGCCTGGAAGCCAATTCTAGTTCTGAATCTCCCAAAGTCCAAGAGCAGGCTTTTCCTTTCCTCCTTTTATATCTCTGTAAAAGTGTGATGTCTAATGTGTGAACCAATGAGCAAACTCAAAGGTGTAAACTCCTTTAAAGGTGTGAACTAAGTACATAACTACTTTGTAAAAATCCTAACAGAAAACCCTCTAGTATCTTTGCTGAGAAAATCCCAAAGGGGATCACAAAGACATAACTAAAAATCATTTTCCCAGGAGATTGTATACCATGGACTGCCTGCAAAACCACTGAGATCCCTCTTACTTAGCTTGTTCAAACAAAAGCTCGAAAACTATTAGTTGGGTATAATGTAAAAGGGATTATTCCTCAGAGTTGGACTAGATGCCTCTAGCATCCTTTCCAACTCTATGATTATGTGGTTTATGGTTTATTCTCAAATTTTTACTTCCTAAGCATCTTCCAGGAATATTCATTAAGATGAATTAAATAGACTACCAGTATGCTTAGTGGAAAAAAATCCTAGTTTTGTGATAAGACAGCCTGTGTGTCATTCCTGATTTATATACTTACTATTTGGCTCTGGGAAAATCATTTGAATACATCTCTTAAGAGCCTCAGTTTCCACGCTTCTAAAACACGACTCACAATATTTGCACTATTTATTTCACAGAATATTGTGAGCATACAATAAAATAAAGAACGTGGTGCTTTTGCAAGTTGTAAAATTCCATGTAAATTTATTTGTGGCTGAATGTACTTTCGATTCTAAAAATGCCCCCTTTAATTTAGTTTCTCCAGTGAATTGGCAAGATTATACTTAATGCAAAATATATATTCACATATTGCCTATTTTCGCAGAAAGCTGAGCTGGGAATGAATTTTTTTCAAAAAGAATATATTTGAATGAGAAGCTTTGCTTTAGGGATAGAAGAATGTATTTTTCCAAGTTTAGAAACCATGTGAATTCAGTATCTGACCTAGCTAGAACCTTTTAACTTATGGCTTTTTTTTTTTACTAAGGAGATGAGTGAGGGAAATTCAGAGAAAGAAGTGTATATTATCTTTAAAGTGACACACAAAATCCCAGTCTATCATTCACATAATTTTTCAGATATATCCAGGAATCATTCCTCTTGAACTACTTATTGGTATTTATATCATCCTGATACCCTTTTTTCTTATGTCTTTGATATCCACATGCATCGCAAAAAAAGAAGCCAGCTGGTTAACTTCATAAGGAGAAATACACACACACACACACACACACAATTTATTTTAGCAAGGAAATAGACTCCTATTATTTACATCTCCCTTTTCATTAGGAAAAGTGTAGTTTTTAAAATGTGTTATCCAAGCCAAAAAAAAAAAAAGACTTGACACATAACCTTTTAATTATCTAATTACTCACACTTTCTTTTAAAGGCTGTGATTTCCCTGAACATTAGCATGTTCTTCTTTATGGTGTGAAGGAAAGAAAGGTCTATGCTAAATCCATTGGGCAATTGACTGAAGCTAATTTTTATGCCATAAAATTATGCAACCCTCCCACCCCATTCCCACCCCTGGATGGATGGTGATCTTTATTAAGATGATTGTGTCCCAATCTCATTTCCCAAATCATAAGACTCATGTATGTGGTTTGACCCCAAGGATCACTCAAAGGCAAACACACCATTGCCCGGGAGCCCATTCATCAGTCACTGAGTTCAGGAAGAGTGAGTGTGGAAGTCAGGAGGCCAGTTTCAAGCTCAGATAGATCTTGTTTCCAATTATAGCAGTGGTTCAAAAAGGAAATCTTGCCGCAGTGAAGTCCAAATATTTCCTCTGCTGACTGAAGCTCCTTGGTCAGACTACCATATTGCAAATCAGCCTTTCCAAAACTGTTTGTTAGGCAAAAACAAAAACAAGAATAAAAGAAAACAAAACAGAAATTCAATGCATTCTGGCACTTTTTTAATCCTCTCCCTCCCAAGTGGAATGAACAAGAATATTCCATTGGACCACCCAGCTACTATAAGAATATTTTTTAAAATATAATCACCTGGATGGGGGCCCATGGAGTCAGGTCCATTGATCTAAAGCCAGTTCTGAAGGACAAACTTTCATTGTTGTAGACATTATTTGGGGAGCTCAAACAACTTTTAAAAGGGAGGGAATTCTAAAAAGTACCAAGTAGTGGCCAGATAGTATAACACAGGTAGTCAATTAAAAGAAATCCCAATAAAAGCCTCCTAGACATTTTCCAGTTAAACTTAGTCAGCTCTGGATCTGACAATGAGTAGAAGCATTTTTAAGCTAATGTGCCCCCGTTTTATTTTTGGCCAGCAAGTGGAGAGGTAAGGCCCTTCAAAGAGCCATCCCTCTCTATCCTAAGAACATTTACTGAATATTTTCTTGTTATTGTAGATAATTTTTCCTAGTAAAAAATAAAATCAAAAGAAAACAAAGCAATACCAAGAATAAGTTTTAAGAAGAAAAATCCAACTAAACAGAAGCAAAATAGTGTAACAGCAATAGCAGCATACTTTCAAGGTCTGATTTAGGTTTAATAAATAGTAATCTACCAGCCTAGGTCTTTGTCCTCTCACAGGACAGAGACAGAGATAAAAAGATATACACACACACATAAGGAGAGAGAGAGAGAGAGAGAGAGAGAGAGAGAGAGAGAGAGAGAGAGAGAGAGAGAGAGAGAGAGAGAGAGAAGAAGAAGAAGAAGAAGAAGAAGAAGAAGAAGAAGAAGAAGAAGAAGAAGAAGAAGAAGAAGAAGAAGAAGAAGAAGAAGAAGAAGAAGAAGAAGAAGAAGAAGAAGAAGAAGAAGAAGAAGAAGAAGAAGAAGAAGAAGAAGAAGAAGAAGAAGAAGAAGAAGAAGAAGAAGAAGAAGAAGAAGAAGAAGAAGAAGAAGAAGAAGAAGAAGAAGAAGAAGAAGAAGAAGAAGAAAGAGAAGAGAGGAGAGGAGAGGAGAGGAGAGGAGAGGAGAGGAGAGGAGAAGAGAAGAGAAGAGAAGAGAAGAGAAGAGAAGAGAAGAGAAGAGAAGAGAAGAGAAGAGAAGAGAAGAGAAGAGAAGAGAGGAGAAGAGAGAAGGAAATGGAGAGGGAGAATGAGAAGAAGGGGAGAGAGAGGGACTAGGGAGAGGAAAGAGGGAAGAAGGAAAGAGAGAGGAAAAAGAAAGGGAGAGGGAGAGGCAGAGGCAGAGGGAGGGAAAGAGAGAAAAAAAGAGAAAGAAGGAGAGGGAGAGGGAGAGAAAGGAACTGAGTGTGTATATGTATATAGATATAGATATAAATATACATGTATATATGTATGTATTTTCATGGATACTTTTTAAGGTCTATGTGTAGAATTTGTACCATTCTCAATTATACTAAATCAATTAAAGAAAAAAAATAATGTGAACCTTCTAGAAAAAAAAAATTTCAATTGCCAGGATGTCAAAAACTCAAAAAGCCAAACAACAGATAACCAGAATTAAATATGGCAGATATTTCATTCCCAAAATTCTACCATTAATTGAGACATGTCCTGTTATTAGGAAATAATGAGTATATTCTCTAGATTTGTTGTTATACCAGCTAGGCCACTGATTCTTCAAACCTAAAGAGCTCATCACAGCGGGTAGGGTATTGGGTTTGTGCTCAGTTGGATCCGAGTTCAATCCCTGCTACAGATATTTACTAGCTATATCACCCTGGTCAAGTCATAACATTTTTCAAATTGTGCAAAGAAGAGGAGATAATGTGAATAAAGTTCTTTATGAACCTTAAAGCACCATATTTACATTTTAGCTATCATTTTTATTGGAATCATGTACTCCATTAACACCCAACCTACTGGTAGAATAGTTCTTGTTAACCCCTTGAGAAGTAATTGCTGGGAGGAAGAGGAAATCAAGTCTGCCCCCTGTCTGCACCACTATAATTAAACTAGGCACCCAGGCACATCCTTGTATTCTCTGATTGGAAGTTCATTTTATACTCAGAACAATGAGATTTTCATAAAGGAACTCTGGGAATGAGATGGGGCAAGTGAAGAAGAGATAGAAGGACATGAATAATGCTAGAGGCTATTGGCATTTGGGGGAGGGTAATTGGAGTCTGAGCTTTCTCTTCCTCTCTTGCTAAAATGAGATTGTATATCCTCAAGAAGCTTACATGAAAGCAAGTAGAGGGTTCTGTAACATTGCTTTTGTCTGATTCCTTTGCTAAATATGGTCCACATTTTCTCAGATATTAGGCAAAATTCTCCTACTCTTTTGGGAGCTTCTGGAGGCAGCCTTAGTTTCCGTTCAATTCAATAATCCTAAATCAAGCCAGGAGTTAAAATCCATTTTTGTGTCCTTCAAAGTCTTGAATCTTTTCCTGGGGTCCGGCTAGCTTTAATGCTCTTGTCACAATGTCTCCAGCCAGCTTCAGTCTCTAGCTCCGCTGAATCCAAAGCCTCCAGCCAGCATGAAGATAGACATGGAATGAAATCTTGACTCTGCCTCCAAGTGTGGATTGTGGGTTTCCCAGAAGTCAATCCTAGTTGTGAATCTCCCGGAAGTCCATGAGCAGGCTTTTCCTTTAGATTTGCGAATCTGCTGGACTTGCAAATCCACTGAATCCTGGCTCTGAATCTCCTCAAGCTTCCTGAAGTTCTCCTGGACGTTCTCTCCTTGACTGAAATCCAGATGCTGACACTCTTCCACTGAATTCTGGCTCCTTATGTACTCCAGAGATGGGCTTGTGGGAGCTCCTTAAAGATCAATGAGCAAGCTTCTTAAAGGTGTAACTCCTTTAAAGCTTTGAACTCCTTTTAAAGGTTGACCTAAGGACATTACCTTGTCTCAAGTTCTGGCCCATAACATCTATAAGAATCCTAACACTACTCCATGAAAGCAACAAGAAATCCAGAAGGCTGCAAACTGGGACAACTAGAGGATTTCATCTTCTGTAGGAGATTTGTTTAGAACAACTACAACAAACAATAATAAAACAGCTAGCACTTATATAATGCTTACTATCTGCAACACTACACTGAGGGTTTTATAAGTATTTCTCATTCATCCTCAAAATAATCCTGGACGTAGGTGCTTTATCTATTAAGCTGAGAAAATTGAGACAGAACAGATATTAAATGACTTTCCAAGGTGACACAGCTAATCTATGTTAAGACTATACTTGAACTCAGAGTCTCTTTCTCCATCAGTCTTCTACTGATGAATTCCTAATGAAGTCTCCATCCTGGGGATATCCAAGCTTCATAAAGGAAGATAATGCAATGTGCTAGGTAATCTTTGGAGGAGGAAGAAAAGGAGAAGAAGAGGTGGTTATTTGAATATAGATATAGCTTTTTAAGATGTCATTCAATCAATTAATGAATGAACATTTATTAAATTTTACATTACTATTACATGTTGGAAACATGCTGGATTACAAATAGAAACAAAAGGGGCACCTAGGTGGAGCATGCATAGAGCACCAGCCTGAAGTCAGAAGGACCTGAGTTCAAATCTGGCCTCAGATACTGAGCACTTCTATCTGTGTGACCCTGGACAAGTCACTTAACCCCAATTGCCTCAACAACAATAACAACAAATAGAAGCAAAAGTTATTCCCTGCTCTCAAGGAGCTTATAATCTACTGGGTAGACAAACTATTTTGGATCATTCAGGACTCTCAGAACTTTCAACTTATTTAAAAAGCAAGAGGTAAATAAGGAATTAAACACTGAATGATAGAGACAGTGAATAGAGCTTTTAGTAAATTTGACCTGATGTAAACTTCATGCAAAAAAAAAAGTTTTTGCTTGGAAATTCTCCATGTCTCTAGAAAACCAGAGGAAAATGGGCTCAGTTAAGAGTTTTTTTTGGAGAAAAAAAAATCATCAGTGTTTATAGAGTTAAAGCTTATGAAAGAGGTACTGACAAACTCTAAATAAAAATAAATTGCTCACCATTTTAAGACTTGGGAGCTTTTGTTTCTAGGAATAATTTAGGGGGAAGAAGAAAATTACCTTTCTCACATGTTTTACATAATAGATTTCTCTGGATCTCTTTTTTGAGATTGCTCATATAAAATTATTCATGGCAAACCCTATATAATTAAATTACAATATGGAGACTGATTTTGTAAGAAAATGGTCTCCCCAGATTATGGTCTTCTGTATAGTTAAGCCCTTTCTGTTTTTTTTCCCAGTGAAATTTTCTATTTAAAGAATAGCACTAAAAATTCAAAAAGGCATAGCGATTCACTCTCCCCAAATATAGACTACAAGGGATTTAGGAGTGTGGTGCTGAAGATTAGAAAGAATTAACTTAGTGGTGCTTTGGAGAAGAATTACATAGTGATGAGAGCCCAGTAGTGGGCTTACAAGTTATATAAGGGATTATACAAAGAAATTCTATTTAATTCCTTAAATACTGTGTATTTAAACCACAAAACAAGAGCCTGCCAGGAGAGATTATATTGCTAAATGGATTGATGAATCCTAGTAGACCGTATGGAAGGATTATATTGATGTCATAGAGCACCCTGATCTTGCAATATGATTAGAGCAATCAGCAAATGGGAAAATCAAATGAGAAGAGAAATAGTATTGAAATTTTCATTTCTCCCATCTGGATGGAAAAGGAATGAAGAAAATGGAGGGAAAAATACCTTTATACCTATTGAATATTAAAGTCAGTTCTCTTAACTCTAAGATTGTATAAACTTGTGAGACTAATCTAATGTCTGGGAGAGATTAGATGAAATTCTGATTCAAGTATAAGCTGGAGGAAGTGATCTATGAATTCTTTTCCATTATGATTATTCTGTAATTTTATGAATATGTTAACTTCATCAATGAAAGATAATTTCATCGACTGATTCAATTGCTCTTTTTGTATATGACTCTAAAAGTTCCCTTGATTCTCCACAGTGAATTTACATTCTACTGAGAGAAAAAAAAATCCAAAGTAGTGAGAGGTAACAGTATAGTTCTAATGAAAGAATCAGGAAAAGTTTGGGGTAGGAAGTAGCTATTGCACTGAGTTTTAAAAAAATAATACTTCAGAGAGGTGGAGGTGAATAGGAGGATCATTTAAGGAACGAGTTACGGATGATGCAACGACATGGAGGAAAGATGTTATGTATGTTATATATGCATACTGGAAAATAGCCAACTCATCCGCAACATAACATAGCATATATGAAGATGTACTGAAAAGACTGCCTGGAATCAGACTGTGAAGGGAATTAAAAAATATCAAATTGGGGAGATTGGATTTTATTTTGTTTTGTTTTTTTTCCTAAAAACATTAAGGAGTTACTTGTGCTTTATCACAGTCATACCTGTGCATCAGGAGGTTAATATTATAAGTGAGATATTTAAAGCTCAGGATCAATCTATAATTAGTAGTTTGTAACACAAAAACAGGTGGTGTTCTAGGAAGACAGTATGCTTTTCTAGAGATAATCTGAGATCTAAAAATAGCTGCATAATCATGGACAAGTTATTCAAATTCTTTGGCATTCAGTTTTCTTTATTATAATATAGTGATGATAATTCACCCACGCACACTAAGGTTGTTGTGATTCAAGCATTAGAAAATATAGTGTTGTTGATAAAAAAGATTAATAATGTGAACATTAATTTGCTTAATTATAAAATGAGAAAATCCCAAGAAGCTTTTACATATTTGCATGTATATTAGAGAGAGAGAGATAAAGAGAAAGAGACAGAGAGAGAGAGAGAGAGAAACAGAGACAGAGAGAGAGAGAGAGAGAAACAGAGAGAGAGACAGAGAGACAGAGAGAGAGAGAGACAGAGAGAGAGAGAGAGACAGAGAGAGAAGAGAGAGAGAGAGAGAGAGAGAGAGAAGAGAGAGAGAGAGAGAGAGAGAGAGAGAGAAGTTCATCAATATAATACATCAATTTCATGATAGCATGCTTGCCTGGGTTCTGAACAATTGACAAGACTCTTGAGCTTCGCCAGTAACCAAGGGAGTGCAACAAGACTGGGTGCTTGCTTCCATGCTTTTTAGCATGATGTTTTCACTGTGATGTCAAATGTTTTCAAAGGGGACAAACATTGGTATCAAGATAAGATAGTACACTGCTGGTAAATTCTTCAACTTGAAAAGGTTACAAGCCAAAACTAAAGTGGAGGGAGAGTTACTGCACGATTTTTTCTTTGCAGATGCTTGTGTACCAAAGATAATATGCAACAATTCTCTGCTT
>NC_133621.1:9822410-9847410 GCF_048593235.1 Sminthopsis crassicaudata | reverse complement strand
TCAAAAAGTTCGATAGCTTAAAGGGAATGATGGAAGAATTCCTGCATCCCCCTCCTTTAATCCTTTATGTTATTTCATAAGCTAGCTCTAAATTACTTTGTCTCCTCATTGATTAGGAGGAGTGTCTCTATATTTAAAAGGAAAGGTCTATTTCCTACAAGGTTAATCCAAATGGACAAAAGGAGTGGTCCCCTAATCTACCCTGTCCTTCCCCCAAAAACAAAGGTTTACCATATTTCAAGGTTAATGTGAAAAAAAAAACAATGAAATACAGATTCTAACTTATAAAGACCCATTCTTATGGGATTGAATTGAATATCGAGGGACATAAATGATCAAACCTGTTCATTAGAACTAGTGGCAAGAAATTTAGAAAATCTGAAAGATGTGACAAGAAGATGCACAGTCATCTTCAGAAGAAACATAGGCAATGAAACAGAACTAATGATGCAGAGGCTTTGCTGTATAAATGTGGTTGTAATTTTAGGGTTTGAAGGGATCTCAATAAGTAGCCAGTAATTTCTCTGTGCCAGGCACTGTTAGGCACTGGGGAGAAACAAACAAATAATGAATAAAATAATTTTTACTTGCAAAAAAAAATTCAGTCTTGTGGTCCATTTGCTAATGAATGAGAATTTCTTATATGACTACCCATTACATGGTCATCCAACCTTAGTTTAAAAATGTGAACCGTTTGATTCCCAAAGTCCATTTTCTCTTTGGACTTATCTAATGTTTGTCTTCCCCTCGAGTGCAAACATTAATTTATCTCTTTGTTATTTGCTCCTTATTTTATTGAAGCAGAGAAATTTTTGCTATCAAATCCTACTGGAAAACATATCATTTTTAAATAGTAAATTTTCACATGACATTTAAGTACATTGTCTTGGCTCTAATTCTTGATGCCTCTTTTTGACAATTTATGACGTCCAAATGATTCACAATTACTAAACAATTTTCTTCTTCTTTTCTTGCTTCTTTTTTGAAAATTCTTTGAAGGGACCAAGACTCTGCAAGAACTAGTCATCATTTTTCTTTCTTGTGCCCACTGTATGAATCTAACCCAACAACCAGTATTCAATTAGTCATTGCCAAGCACTTTCCTGGCACAGAAAAAACTACTTTGAAGAAGCATAACAATGGAATTGAAAATACTCATGATTCAAAGGAAGTGAAAGACTTTTCAAGCAGCACCTCTACTCACAGTTGAACTTTGGTGATTTCTAATCTGATTATCAATAGAATTTGCATTGCAAATTGAATTGTTCTTGAAAAGAAGGGAATTGAAAGGCAAACCATTGCTCTCTAAAATTTGAATACACACATGTGTGTATATAAATATAGATGTATGTATGTATATACATACATTTATACATGCATCTATATGGATGAACATATGTAGATACTTAAGTGTCCACACTTGAAGACAGAAGGGAGCTTCTCTTCATGACTTTGTCCATCCATGAAGAAAACTAATAGAGAATCTTAACCCAAAAGCTACTCAAATAATTCCAATTCATATTGCGATTGAGTTCAAAGATGTGCAAAGCTCTCTGCACAAATGATCTTCACAACAGTTCAGTGAGGCAGGAACTGAAAAAAAAAGCTATTAATTTTGTCTTGTAGAAAGTTTGTTATGAGAAGGGAAGGGACTTGACCAAAATCGCACAACGGCCAGAATCACATCGTTGTTAAGTGACTTAAGTCTCTCTCTTGGTGCAAAAATCCCCTGTTCTTTCATTCATAGGCTGTTCCCTCTCTCATAGGTAAGGGAATAGTTTGAAGATCAATGCAATACTTCTAGAATCCTCCTGGTCCCTATAGTACTTGCTAAGATAAATGTATCTGGTAGATGGAGGAAACTTACTCTTTTATTTCTTCCTCACCTCTTGTACAAAGGTGACCATAAATCAAAGAGACAGATTTTTAATAAATGTACCATAATACTCCCCTAACCTTTCTACCTTTTACTCTAGGCACAGTAATCAAATAAAGCTTCAGTTACCAGTAGACTATTCTAGGGCTACACTCACAATCTTTGTTGTTTCTCAAACCAAAATATATTTTTTCCTTACCACCTCTTCTCTAATCTAATAAAATGTGAGCACCTTGAGGGTAAAGACCATCTCTATCTTGCATCAATATCTGCAACAGCTAGTATAATGACTAGAAAATAATAATTGCTTAGTCAATGTTTCTATTCATTCAAACATCCACTTTAGTAGAATATACTCTTACCCCACAAATGCTACCATTGCTCAAAGTACTATGGAGTTTATTCTTTGGAATGATTACATTTTGAACCATTTTATGAATCTGTAGATCAAATTTGGATGCCTTCTGCTAGAAAGAAAACAAGGGGGTAGAGATGTAGAATTATCTAGAATGATGGATGACTCCATAAATGAAGCACTGACACCAAAGGAAATATACCAAACCTTGTATTAATGTTTAAGATTGGGACTGGTACATCCAGTACATCCAGGCTTGGGGCCTGTAGGTCCCTGGTTCCCAAAGCTGTCATGGATGTTAAACAATGCTAGTCATAAGTCCAGAGTCTACAGAGAACCTGCTATTCTTCCTGGACCTAACCTCTCAAATTATGGTTACAAGTACGATTTCAGTTCTGAAGACCAGAAACTAACAGATACACTGGAGATTATAAAGTAAAGTCTACAGCTTCTAATCCTTTCGTACCTCTGCCTTCTAGAAGCTTTTAATTGCTGCTTTTAGATCACTCTTATTTCCTAGTAATCATTTCCTCATATAATCCTCCCTTAAGATCAAGAAAAAAAAATAAGTAAAGCACATCAAAGTTTCAAGTGCAGCAGCAGTTAAGTTATTGCAGAAGTGCTGATATTTATTCTATTATCTTCCTACCAAGAAGAAAAGCAAGCCTAATACTCTGTGCTCTGAAATCAAAACTTTAATGAGAGATCAGTGACCTTTCCCCATTACTTTAATTTATATTATTATAATCATTTATATTATCCTCCTGATTTGGCATTCTTCATTCAGGATCAGTTCATTTAAGTCTTCTGGTGCTTTTCTAAATTATTTCTACTTCTTGCTTCTCAAAGCACAATAATATTTAATTACATTTATACACCACAGTTCATCTATTCATATCTTTATTCATAGGGGTTTGTTTCTTGCCACCATAAAAGGATTGGCGATAATTTTTAAAGTCCTAAGATGAAATTTCCACAGGATTGGGAAGTTCAGTGGTGGATACTTCTTCAACCATTGGAGATTGATAGCCGTTCTACAATTCTGAGAATTGAATATGGCACTGGAATAATAGGTGATTATCTCAACATGATTTTATTTCAGAAGTAGCACTTCAATCCAAGTATTTTGAGTTTGACAAAATCTCTATAACATTACCTATGCCAAAAATAGAATCTAAGTATGTGTTTCTATATGTGTGAATATACACATAAATGTATACACAAATATACATATACATCTCTATGCCATTTTTCTATCTTTGATCTCTTTGCAGTATGACCAATTATGGAATCAGGCTAAAGGGTAAAAATAACTTTGTGGTTTTTCCATATAATTCTAAATGTTTTTTTTTAACTTTGAGACTAATTAAGAACAATGCCAAAAGCCAGTTCATCAATAAACATTTACTTATTATGCATAAGATGAAGTTTACTTAAATGCTACTTTACCACAGCTGTTCCAACTCTGATGTTACTAATTTCCTAGGTGCTTTTATTGTTTTTATATGAGTGTATCACTGGCAGTTTCTATTTCATTAATTAATCATGAAAGAGGATACTGTGAATGAGCAGATAAACATTTTTTAAGAGACAGCACAGTACAAGTTCAAATCTCACCTTGAAAGAAATTGGCTCATAATTGTGGGGAAATTACTTAACTTCCCTGTTTCCTAGGCAATTTTCTAAGACTATGAACTACAAAACAGCTGCAAATTTGCATTAGTAGAGGAAGTTTTCTAGACTGATGAACTCATAGGTGGGATAAAAAACAAACAAAAAAAAGTCATAGTTAAATTAAAATAGGATAAGAATATGTTTCTCTTTCCTGCAGTACAGAACAAGGAGCTGTCCAAAGATTCATAGAAGGCCCAAGTTAGAAAGAGCATTGGAATCCATCTATTACAATCTCTAGATGCAATACAAGACTTATCTATATCATATCCAAAAAATTTAGATCATTACGTCTTGACTTCCAGTCATTTAATGAATAATAGGTGGATATTTTCATGTAATGCACATTTCAACTTTGGAGAGAACCAATTGCGAGGAAGTCTTTTATCACAGAAATTAAAAAAAAAAACACTACTTGTATATTCTCTCATTTAAATTTGGTTTATTTCCAAGGAAAGTAGAATTAATTAAAATTTTATGTGAGGACAAATATTATATATCATTGCATCCTCTTGTTGAAGCTGAACTAGCTCAGTTAGAATTCAGAGAGCCTATCTAGCTAATTGTGATTGTTTTTATTGTTATTAACAATAATAGTGTAGTTTTTAAAGTTAATATGGACTTTAAAATATGTAAAGTACTTTATGAATATTAACTTATTTGGCATTAATAACAATCCCAGAAGGTATGTGCTCTTATAATCACTATTTTACAAATAGGAAAATCAAGGCAGACAAAAGTTAATTACCTTGCCTGGGGTCATAAAAATACTAAGTGTCTGAGATCAGAGTTGATAATACTGCCTGGAGGTGAAAGATAGAAAAATGGCATATAGATGCATAGATGTATATGTATATGTGTGTATATACACACAGACACACACACATACAAACACCTACACATATTTCATTTTTGGTCTAGATGATAATAGACAGATTTTGTCAAACTCAAAATACTTGGATTCAAGTCCTACCTCTGAAACAAAATAATGCTGAGATAATCACCTAGTCAGATCTTCCTGACTTCAGATCTAGGGCTCTATCCACTGCGTTATCCAGCTGCTTTTTTTTAATGTAACCATAGCCAAATTATTTCCAATCTTTGAGTCTCCATTTAGTCATCTATAATGTCAGCTTCTTAAATTGTGGTTCATGCTCCCATATGGCTCTTGTACCTCAAGGTGATGATTGAGAAATTGTGATTTATCATCAGCAAATATTTGGTTTGTATATCTATTTTAGATACCTTAATAAGTGGGGTCATGCAATAATTTCTTGGGTGAAAAAGGGGTCAAAAGTAAGGAAAAAAAACAACTAAGGAGCCCTGATCTATAGAATCATTAAATTATATTAGATGACTCCTTCTAAATCTAGATTTCTTACATTTTGATCCATTCTACTTGAAACAATGACCTGATATTCTCTGAGTATACTTGAGAGAGGTTAGAGACAAAAGGAAATTTCCTGACACAAGAGGTTGTTAGTTATTGGCAAAATTTGTAATCTCTTTCTCCAGCACTTCTCTGTGTTATTTTAGATGTGAGTCAGCAGGTTGGCCAGGGAACAGCATTAGAAAATGGCTTAGCACCTTTTAATTTTAAAATAACATTTCTATTCTCCAATCCCCCCTTAAGTTAATGCATTCTGCTTTTAACCTGCAATCTTAACTTCTAAGGAAGTATGGTTTATTCTATAAATTCTATATCATGCAGCTACAGGCAGATGATGAGAGGCATGAAGCAGTATTGAATTCAGACTACAGTAAGACCCAATACATCAGCTAAAATTGTGAACACAGTCAGTGTTTTAGCCATCCAAATGGGGAAAATAGACAGAAAATAGTCTGGATCCACATTAATGGGAATTTCAAAACTTAAAAGGAAGTCGAGTTGGATGTGGGCTCAAGACTAGAAGAATAAGCCATTGATAATTAAATAAGTCACAAAAGGTCACTTAAAATTAGCTTCTATACTAGAAAGGCAATGTCTTGGGCATCTCTGTTTGTGAACTAGAAGGGGAGCTCATTTTTTCCAGAAACAAAGTCAGATGCTTTTATATTGTTTGCTTTCTAATATTTTCCTTTCCAGTTGGGAGGCTCTATTTAGAGCCTTCTATTAGGTTCTGTACAAAGGATAAATTGGAGCAGAGAAGGACAAGAACTTGGACCTTAAATGTGTCTCTTGTATACCACATATATTTAATTCTTATTTCTAATCCATTCTACTATCCATTTTTTATTGATCTTTTTCTATTTTTTCATATGCTACTTTTTTTTCTTTAACTCTTCTAGGAATATTTTCTGGCCTTACATTCATTTAGAAATTTTTTTGTTAAGGCTTCCCTTGTATGTTTTCAAATCTTCAAATTCAAAATGTTTTCAAATTCAAGTTTACATCTTGGTCTTCCCTGGTACCATAGTAGCAATATTATATCCTCACAGCAAATGAATCTTTTGGGGGGCTCATTGACAATTTTACAACATGACAGAAGAATAGCTAAAAAAAAAAACAATATGGGACTCCTTGCATTAGGAAAATCAAAAACAGGTTGAACTGGATGACAACTGAGATGAATGTTGTTATTATTTGCAAATACAATATTGGATCATAGTGGTGATAATAAACATTCTTCCTTCACTTTTGATCTTCTTGGGAATTTTCAAGTTCATCCTTGTACAAATAATGTTTTTTCCTGATTATAAATGTACTACTTTCCACTTTTAGAAAAGCTGAGTTATACTAATATTGAACCAGCCTTCCTTTATGTTTGTTATAAATTCCACCTAGCCATAGGATATGATCTTTGTGATACATTACTTTAATCTCCTTGCTAATAAAACGTTTTTATTGATATTCATTAAGGCGATGGGTTTATAGTTTTCATTCTCTGTTCTTCTTTCTGTGGTTTAAATAACACACACATACATAAAACAAATTGAAGGAATAAAAGTAAGCAATGAGGAAATGAAATTATTACTTTTTACTTAAAGAATACTAAAGATTAAACTAAAAAAATACTGGTTGTTGAGTGGATGCCCATCAGCAGGAAAATGGCTGAATAAATTATGGCATATGAATATTATGGGGTATTATTGTTCTACACAAAATAATAAGCAGGATGATTTCAGAAAGTCCTGGAGAGAATTATACGAATTGATGCTAAATGAAATGAGTAGGACCAAGAAAATATTTTATACAGCAACAAGATTGTGCAGTGATCATTTCTGATTGACAAGTCTCTTTCCCACCATGAGATGATTCAGGCCAATTCTAATAGACTTGTGATGGAGAGAGTCATGTGTGTTTATAAAGAGGACTGTGGGGACTGAATGTGGATCACAATATAGTATTTTCACATTTTTGGTGTTGTTTGCTTGCTTTTTTCTCTCATTTTTTTTCTTTTTGACCTGATTTTTCTTGTACAGCATGGTAAATGTAAAAATATATATAGAAGAATAGCAGATGTTTAATCTATATGGGATTACTTGCTGTCTAAAGGTAGAGGAAAGAAGGAAGAAAAACTTGGAACACAAGGTTTTGCAAAGCTCAATGCTGAAAAACTATCTTTGCATGTATTTTGAAAATAAAAAGCTATTATTAAAAATTTAATTTAATTTAAAAACTAGTTGAAACAATTAACAATTTGACAAGATTACAGAATATAAAATATATCCATAAAATCACCAACATTTCTATATTCTACTAAGAAATCCTGCCAACAATAGAAAGAGAAATTCTTTTTAAAATAATTGCACATGATGTAAATTATTTGGAGTCTTCCTGACAATAAAAGCCCAGAGATTATATTAACACGATTACAAAACATTTTTCACACAAATGAAGTAAGAATTGAAAAATTGGAAAAATATTAATTTCTCAAGGGTAGGCCAAACAAATATAATCAAAATGATAAGTTAGTTCATTTATTTAGTATCATTTCAATGAAAATGCAAGAGAATTATTTTGTCAAGCAAGTAAAAATGTTTATTGTTGAATTATTTTGTCATATTTGACTCTCTATGGTTTTTATTGACAAAAAGTGTTATATTGCTTTGCCATTTCCTTCTCTAGCTCATTTTATAGTGGAGAAACTGAGACAAATAGGCTTAAGTGCCTTGCCTAAGATCACACAGCTAGTGAGTGTCTAAGACCTGTTTGAGCTCAGGGAGATGATTTTCTATGATATCAGTCCCAGTGCTCTATCCTCTATCCCATACATATGAAAATGTAAGGCCAAATTTATCAAGAGAATTGAATGTCAAGGAAAGTAGCCTAGCAGTTCCAGATTTCAAACTGTCTTACAAAGTGGTAATCATCAAAACAATCTGGTCCTGCCAAGAAAATGGTGATTCAGTAAAATAGAGTACCTAATACACAGGAGTTAAGTACCATAGTAATCTAGGTTTTTTAGAAACCCAAATATCATGCTCTTTTTGAGGTGGCAATAAAAATGTCCATTAATTATGGAATGCCTGAACAAGTTGTGGTATAAGATTGTGGTTAAAAAGTGATATGTTCTTTGTGATAGCAAAAATTTGGAAATTGAGGGAATTCCCATTATTGAGGAATGTCTGAACAAATTGTGGTGTGTGAAGTAATGGAATACTATATTCCTAAAAGAAATGAAGAACAATTAAAATATTTTTTAGATTTTCAATTTTAGAAAACAATGAAAAGACTTATATGAACTGATGCTAAGCAAAGGGAACAAAACCATGGGAACATTGTCCACAGTACAGCAAGATTGTGTGATGATCATTTTTGATAGGCTTAGCTCTTCTCAACAGTAAAACAATCTAAGACTATTACAAGTGAATCATGATGGAAAATGCTACCCACATCCAGAGGAAGACCTATGGAGTCTGAATGTAATTCAAAACATGTTACTTTAACTTTTGGGGTTTTTTTATTTGTTTGTTTTCTTTGTCATAAATTTTTATCTTTTGTTCTGATTCTTTTTTTAACAACATGAGTAATGTGAAAATACATTTAATATGATTGTACATGCATACTCTATATTAGATTGCTTTTCATTTTGAGGAGGGAAAAAAAGAAAGGAAGGAAGAAAAAATAGAAATCAAAATATTATAAAAGCAAATGTTGAAAACTCTCTTTACATGTGATTGGAAAAGTAAAATGCTGAAGTTTGGGGCTGAAGTATGGGGGCTGAAGAATATGGATATACATCATGGTTTCAGAACAACCTGGAAAGACTTATTGAATTGAAGTAAGCAAAACAGGGAGAACATTGTATACAGTTACAGTATTAGAGTGAAAAGATTTAGCTAGTCTGATTCCAAAGGACCCTTGATGAAAAATGCTACATATTTCCAGAGAAAGAACTGATGAACCTGAATGCACATGAAAACATGATTTTCATATTTTCTTTATTTTTATTGTTTTATTTTCTTTTTTTAAATAACGTAGCTAATATAGAAATATGTATTCTTAGTCATTTTTTCAGTTGTGTTTGACTTTCTATATTCCTATTTGGGGCTTTCTTGGCAAAGATACTGACATGTTTTGCCATTTGCTTCTCTAGTTCATTTTAAAAATGGGGAAAGTAAGATAAACATGGTTAAGTTACTTACTCAGGGTCATACAGTTAGAATCTGAGCTCAACTTGAATTCAGGAAAATAAATCTTCCCTACTCCAGCACCTTTCTCCATTATGCAACCAAATGGCTTGCCTTCTCTAGAAATTGGAAGGGGTAGGAGGAGGAAGGATAATTTGGAACTTTACATTTTTTTAAAAGATTGTAGTTTTTAATATTTATTTAGAAAATATTTAATGAAATAAATGAAAACAAAATTTAAAAGTTATTTTATTGGTTTCAATATTTCTCTTGAATTTTCCACAAATATTGAGGGGTTTCTGAAAGAACTGAATAATAGTCTCAAGGGCTAATCATTTTGGAATAGTCAACAGATAGCACCAGATAATCAAGGATAATTTCACACTTCCTAAAATAAATGGACAGGCACTGGCACAGGATGAGGGGTGGATCCAAGAATTCCTAAGTCCAGTTATATATATATATATATATATATATATATATAGGGATTATAAGTTAAGAAAGTTTAAGGCTCCAAATCTATTGGAAGGCCATGTAATAACTGGCATCATCGCCTGTTTTTATCATTTATATATGTAGGAAGATCATGGGATCCCATGGGAGAAACGAAGTTATCCTATCCTTGCAACTATACTTCTATGAGTGTCAGTTTTCTCATCAGTAAAATATATGGTTAGATAGATATATTTGATATAGGGTTAGATATATTTAGACATAGAGATAGATATAAATATATTATGCTTTTATATATTTGTTTATTTGCTTAGCACATATACATTATATATGTTTACCTCTATCATCCAAGGATCAGCCTAGTACTTAATCAATACTAGTTGATTCTCCCTCTCTCTTATTCATACGTTATATGTTTATATACGGACAATTCTGGCCTGCACTGGAAAAAAATACATTTCAGTTATCCAGAGAACATGTATGTATATGTAAACACATAAACATAGATTTACAGATACACACACATTCTCTATGAATACGCTTCTAAATCTGTGATTTTGTATTGTGCCTTATTTTATATCAGAGCCCACTCAATGCACCCACAAAGATTGCAAACAAGAAATGATAAAGCTGTTCCTTCAATAAAGCCAAGAGCTTTTTAATAATAACTTTAATTTCCTCAGGCTTTAAGGTCTAAAGAATAGCTTCCTCACAATATCGGGGTATGTTGTATCAGTGTTGTTTCTATTTTATTGATGAGGAAATGGTAACTCTTAAAAATAAAGTGATTTTCATAGTTTCCTTGCCAGAGAAAAGAAGCAACCTTGAAGCCTCCTTACATTTGGCTTTTAAGTAGCTGAGTCCAGATTTGAACTTACTGCCTTTTTAATGCAAAACCCAATGCCCTATCCACTAAACTCAGTTATCTGCATCTCATTTACAGATATCAAGTGTCTAGAAAATATGACTTTATACAAGTATAATAAGTATACCTTTCTGGTAGGACGAGATTGTTGAGCTCCAGTGATTACAAACAATTGCAACAATATTCTTATTGAAATACATATCAAGATAATCAAGAACAATATTGGGGGAAACCTCAATTTACAAGAGGATTGTTACTTTCCAAAAGTAACTTTATTTGGAATGTATTTTTATAAATCACATGTCTTAAGGATCATTTTTGAACTTCCACTCTTACGTAAATGTCTCAGATCAAAGATTAAGGCTATTTTCCTTATTCAGGGTGCTGTGTGACTCAGTGAGAGGTTGAAAGTGAATCCAACCTCATCAGTATCAGTACTAACTGATTTACCTTCCTCTTCAAATACAAATTTAAAATCCTTTGAGCCTGTCATGTTAAAAAGTCCTTAAGTACCTCTTTGAGAAAGGGTTCCCTTATTTCTTATATTAAGAATATTTTGTAGAAAACATCTCCTAAAACTTTGTTATTCACTTTTTTTTCTAAGTATGCCCACGGTCCAGGGAAATTGTTCTTAAACTTAGGGATAACAGAAAATAAAGAGATAATTCATAGAATAGGGGTGTTGGAAGTCATTTTCTTCTATTTCTGGGGTACTCAAGCAGTTCCCCTTAAGAATGGTAAATCTGCAGCCAGTCTGTTCTTGAATATTGAAGCAGACATGGTCATTCCCCAGTATTGTCCTGGAGGACAATGCTGGAACACTAAAGAAGAGATAGGAAGAATAGATTATGTAGATCTTTGAAAATCTCATATCTCAAGGTCCACTTCCAACAGCGTGTGTGTGTGTGTGTGTGTGTGTGTGTGTGTGTGTGTGTGTTAGAGATCTAAGGCTTGAGCTAAGGATTCTTCTCCTTTCTTCTTGGGCCGTTCTGTCTCAGAGGTTTTTAACCAAACTCAGCACTGACTTTGCTTTCTGGAATTTTTCAATCTCAGGTAACTCAATGCTTTTATTTAGGACACAATGAGTATGATAAAATTTCTCGTAATATAACAGACTTCCTCTCTGGTGTCATTTTATTTCATCTGGCATCTTTTAAAGATTTTTTTCATATTTAGTCTAAAATCTGTGTTTAATTGAAATGCATTTAATCTAATTAATATATCGATGCTAAAATAATATGTGGTAATTTCACGTTGTCTCCCCCAAGGAAATCTATCAATCAAAAAGTTTTTTTATTAAGCTAAATGCCTACTATGTGTCAGTCATTGTATTGTCGCTACTCTTACAAGGAGCTAATCTGTTAATGATAGAGACAGATGCAAATAATTAAAGACCTGTGAGATACATACAGAGAAAATGAATTTTTACTTTAGAGAGTCTAACATTTGGGAAGATTTGAAAAGAGCTTCAGGAAGTGGAATGTAAGCCACTGCTCTGGCCCATGAGTCACTCAGTGACAAGGCTTATAGTGGAATAAAATAGAAATACATATGGTGAGTTTGGGAAACAAAGACCACAGGCAGGAGGTATAATGTCTGGGCTAGCTCTCTGGAGGGCCTCAGGATCAGTCAGAGTCAGGATCAATCAAAGTCCTTGGTCTTTAGGAGGAGAAGTGAAGGAGGCAGACAAATGATGAATCCTGGACTTGAGTCTAGAGCCTGAAATCCTCTCTTCTCAGTATGCTATGGAAGAGAGGCTCTGACCCTTTCCCTCAGCCCTCCAATTCTTGCCTCTGTTTACCTCATCACAACATATTCAGCAAACAACAATCATGAGGAGAGCCATCACATCACCATATGTTTATAAAACAATTATCACACCTAGAGTAGATAATTAGCCTTAAGTGATCTGCTTTCTTAGATTCAAATACACCTTTCAGCGTTCCAGCCCTCTAGAAAGAGGAAAGAAGTAAGTGCCCAGTGGGAGGAAAATTCAGTGTTGGATTTGGATGGTGGGAGTATGGCCTCAAGGAAGCCAAGTTTAAGGCAGAGGACATGTACCTGCCCTACTATTCTGCAAACATAGGAGTGGGTAAGGATCTAGAAGTAGTATTAATGAGAGCAGGGGCTTGTTTGTCATCTTGGTCTTTGGATCCCCAGTTCCTATAATATTTCTTGGCAGGCACAGAGTAGGTTCTTAATAAATGGTTGCTGTTTAGCTGACTATAATTTAATTTACACTAAGTAATATTCCATGTGCCCATCTTTTAAGCAATATCATTTGTTCATTGTTCTTTCAATTTCTGGGTTTTTTGTTTTGTTTTTTGTTTTTCTTTGTTTGTTTTTTGTGATGCTTGTTTGAATGGCAAGAAATGATATATCTAAATAGACTTGATTTAAGGAAACCTAGAATAAAATTCTTGATTCTTTCACTTTCTTATGAACCTCAGGAAACCTTTCCTCTCCACAGACTTTTATTTCCTCAAACCTAAGCAAAGGGTTTGGACTAAAAGATCAAACCAGTCTCTTCCATTTATGGGTTTGATATCTATCATCTTCCCTCATCTTCTCCCCTGCTTCTCCCTAAAACCTAGCCATTGGTTTCCACAATATAGCCGCTTTATGCCATTGATTCACAAAGAAAGGGAAATGGCTAGATTCAGAAGTATTGGAATCAGCAAAATGTAGTGATACCCTTCTACCACCTGAAAGTGGCTAGATTTTTCTTTCATGGCCTGATGGATTTGATACTTGATGTGTAACACACTCCTATCATAATTGGCCTATGTTTTGTATAATCTATTGTGTCTAGGCAGCCCAGCTATACTTCCTTTTACTCTGTGCCATCCTCTTGTCTATTATCTTGCATCTAATCTTTTCTATTCACTCTCCAACTTTCTAGTTCTGAATCATTATAAAAGTCTATACTGTCATTAATACTGGAAAAGTTTTATCAATCTACATCCCTATGGTTCTACTTACCATCAAATTATTTTCCAAAACAAAAACTTCTAACTCCTCCTACTACTAACTACTGCTCCCTTTTAAAAATGTTACTACCCTCTATTTGAAAACTTTTTTTTGCTGATGCAATTGGGTTAAGTGACTTGCTCAGGGTCCCACAGCCAGGAAGTATTAAATGTCTGAGACTAGATTTGAACTCAGGTCCTCCTGACTTCATGGTGCTCTATCCACTGTGCCATCTAGCTACCCCTGAAAACAAACTCTTTCTGGTGAAGGACCACCTTTGTTTTGTATTTGTATTCCCAGAGCTTTTCACATAAATAAGGTAATAAATTTTGTTTATTCATTTATTCACTCCCTCATTATTTGCAGTAGGGAAAAAAGCATCTTGTGAAAACAACTTATAAACATCTTTCTAGGTAATATATAGATATGGGTACAGATGTGTGTGTGTGTGTGTATATATATATATGCACATATATGTAGGTAAATATATGTATATATACACACATTAATTCCAATGAGATATATAACTAATTATTGGAAATGCTATCAGATTACATTCATGTGTACACTTTGCCCAGCCTATTTAATATAATTTATGGCCAAATGTAGATCTTACTTTCCCAATTTGGACTTGAACTTAGTCAGGATTTGGGCTCCAATCCTTTAGATTTGTTTGCTGGTCATTAGGATGGTATATTGTGGGAAAATCATGAAGAAGAGTGATGAGATAAGAAACAGTGAGAACAAGAATGATAAGAAAACAGCTTTATTTTTAACATGAAGAAATGTTAAGCATTTTCACAATGTTTTCTAATATGGCAATTATGTGTAATTTCTATTCATCATATGCATAATTAGACATCACTCAAGTTTTCCTTCACTGCCCCCTCATGAAGTAAAGATAATTCTGGATTCTTGAGGTCTATGACAAGGGGAAAACAAGCTGTGACTGTTTCTAGCAAGCTAGAAAAGTCTTCACACTTAAAATCTGGGAAAGAAGACTATCTTTTGGTCCAAAAACTATCCAGATAAGGTTGGGGGAAATTCACTGGTAAGCTGTCCTTGGAATATAGAGTTCCTTGATCATGACATATTTCAAAGCTTACCTACGAAGGAATGGAGACATTGTCAAATGTATTGGCAGAAGAAATAACAATGGATAAAGTTATGCATTGGACTATTGTAATGTGCCAAAATGTGGCCTGGCTATTTTTATTTTTGTTTTTCTTTCAAGCAGGTATAGTTTAATGCTGCTTGCTATACTTGATAGCATATATTTTAAATATATTTTCTTCCATGAGCGCTGTAGTTTTTGATTACGTGAAATTCCTCATGTAGCCTAGAAAAATAAAATGATGTATTCATTGTCAGAAAGGTGAGTAGTGGCCAAGTCAATATTTAATTCAACTTGCCCAACTCCAAATTCAGCACTTTTTGCATTGCATCTAGTTTGTATTTTTTTCTCTGTGTTTATGATATGTCCCCACTACCCCACTAGAAATAAGCTCTCTTTGATCAGAGACTATTAAATTTTGTCATTCTATCACCATCACTTTGCACAAGGCTTGGCCCATATTAGGCATTTAATTTTGTTTCCAATTACATCTAAAAACAATGTTTTACATTTCTTTTAAATTTTCAGTTTCAAATTTTCTCCTTCCTGCCTTCGTTTCCCCATTATTGATAAGACAAGCAATTTGATATGGATTTTATGTATTTAGTCATGCAAAACATATTTCCATATTATCCATGTTGTAAAAGAAAGCAATCAAAAAAGCAAGAAAATGAAGTCTATAAAAAGTATTATTCCATCTATATTCATACTATATCAGTTCTTTCTATGAAGAGATTAATATTTTTCATCACCAATCCTTTGGGATTGTCTTAGATCACTGTATTGCTGAGAACTGTCATTCATAGTTGATCATAGCAGATGAACAAGTAGAAAAGTCATCCGTTTTTATGGCAATGACAATGAAATTTTACATATAGTTCCAAATGTACTTTAGACCCATAGAATCTTTTATGGACTTGAACAAAAGCTGTCATTTATTCTTACTTAAGTGATAAGGACTATACACCTGATGTGTCAGTTTCAGTACAACATTTTTGTTAGATGTGTATATTGTTCTCCTGGTTCTGCTCACTTTACTTTGCATCATTTCAGTTTTTTTTTCTTTATCTGCAAGCAGTGTGCTCATCTTTTCTTATGGCACAACAGTATTCCTTCACAATCATATACCACAACATAGTAGATATTTTAAAAATAATTTCTGAATTAAAATTTAATTCAATGGGACATATCATAGAAGATTGCAATATAGTTTTAAATGCTCATAATTTGAGACAATTAAGAAGAAATAAATAATTAGGGGAAAACTCAAGAATCATTATAATCCAGAGTAAAATGAAATTTTCATGATCAAATGCACAATTAGTGGCAGTGGGAGCCCCAGTTCTTCTGTCTAGGGTTGCCATGATCCACTTTGGGATCATAGGACATCACATGTATGTAACCTGTTGCAATCATTATAGAATGTACTCATTCAGGCTCTACTTGTATATAAACAAGTAGTAGAGTCATTCATTTTTATGGCAAGGGTGATGAAATTTTACACATAGTTCCAAATGCATTTTAGACACATAAATTTTTTTTGACTTGGACAAAAGCTGTAAGTTATTCTTACCTAAGTAATAGATGTCAGTCAGTGTCAGTATAAGTAATCTGCAAAAATATAGGATTCCATTAGTGAGATATTTGCATTTGCACTTAAATTGTCATTGCCTGAAGACACATTTATTCTCTCAGAGCAGCCATCATTGTTTAGAGTGTAGTAATTATGAAGTAGCATGACTTGTCCTGATTATCTAATAGCAGCAGCAGGAGCAGCAGTAATAATACCTGATTCATCACTTTATACTACCAGGATATCCTAGAATTTCAGATTCAAAAGCTCCTTTGGTGGGCATATATGGAAACAAATTTCTTCTCCACCACAACAAACATACTTATATAGTATCTGCTTACAGATTTACACTGAATGAGAAACTACTACCTTCTTGGTCAAGACAATCTGCTTTAGAAAACTCAGATAGTCAGAAAGATTTTTTAAATTTTGATTTAGTTTTTAAATTTCAGCAAAACCTAATTCATTTCTTTGCAACTCCAACTCATTATGCTTTTCCCCCCACATTCTAAATCCAAGCACAAATAAGCCTATTCCCTCTTCTGCCTGAAAGTCCTTCAAGCATGTGGGGATGACTCTTTAAGGCCTATCCAACCAGTTTTCCCTTCTTCAGATTAAACTCTTCCAATTCTTTCCAATGGTTTAATATGGCAACAAAGACCTATTTGCCATTTTGGTTACCTCTTTCAGGATACCTTCCAGATGATCCATATCAAAACATACTGGAAGGAGATTGGAGATAATGATCATCTTTTATATGACACTGGTAAATTTATACCTGGAAATTTGATGTTTTAAATTTTTATTTACTCAAGGAACTTGAAGAATAGAGATGGACTGGAGGGGAAGTGTAAGTAGAAAGAATCCCAGATATTATTGAAGCTTCCTCCAATTTCTCTTGCTTGAAAGAAGAAAGAAGAAAATGAAGAACATTCTGCACTCATTTTAGTGTCTGAGAAGAAACATAATATGGCACATGAAAGTTAACAAGCATTCATTAAGAACCTCCTTTGTGCTAAGTGCTTTACAAATATTGCATTTGTTTTTCATAACAGCTCTGGGAGTTAAGTGCTATTATTATCCTTATTTTATAACTGAGTAAAACTGTGGCCGATGGACTTGAAGTACTTGCAAGGATCACACAGATAATAAATCTCTGAAGCTAGATTAAAGCTCCAGTTGTCTTGACTCTAGAAACAATTCTTTATCTATCTGAAAGGTTAAAAAATTAAAAAATATATATAAATAAAAATAAAAACTGAAATGAGTGATTATAGTCTGAGAAGGGAAGTTAGCATAATTAGGAGCAATAGGATGATATTGTATAAAGCAATAATTTAGGTTATATACAAAGAACATGTCTCTAACTAGTGAGAATATTTAGCCACAGAAGTGTATTAAGACAACTAGTAGATAGTCACTCTCTGAAACCAAAGACAAAAGAACCTGCATGAAAAGAAATGAGGAGAACTCGTTGAGCAAATATTCCCATATAGATTCTCCACCTCTCATAATGGACTTTGAATTCAAGAGAATTTTGACCTGTTTATCTCTGGAACAAATCATCTATTAGCCATGGGATTATAGTTGAGTCACCAAACCTTCCTGAAATTCAATTTCTTCACTTCTAAAATGAGTAAAATAATAGCAATCTGTGCCATATGCTTCTGGAGATAAAAATGAAGTCATATATATATATAAATCATAATGCAAAAATTTATACATTATTGCTTAAACTTCTAAAATATTCTACTTAAATTTACTTTAACTAACTTAAAATCAAAAACATGTCCCGTCTTGATATCATAATTGTCTATTTAATACTTTGTCTTAGTTTTCTTAGATATTTTTTGTGGTAGCACCTTTTTAAATTTCACCAATGTACCTTTAAAAAGCAAATATTATAAATCATACAGAATATTTAATATGACAAGAAGTGAAAATGTCTTAAAATCAACGGATGAATTAGAACTTGGATGAAGATAAAGAAACCTTATAGTTACAGAGAGTCTGAGTTTTTTTGTCCATGATTAAATAGAAAGTGTCAGCATCAGGATCTGAATCCAGGTCTCCTGATTCTAAATTTAGATAAATGCCTATATTATCACTAGTAGTGCAGACTTTCAAAAATGGACAGCTCGTATATCCCATTACTATTCTTTCTTAATTTGAGTAGCCTTTGTTGTTGGGTATTGCCTCTAAATTACCTCCTTTTCTGGCAACTTTCCCCCATCTTATATAATTATCTTAGGTTCATTATAGCTAAAAAATGTTTTATTAATGAATATAAAGGATCCTAAGGTAAGGTAGAATTAACACCATCATTAAGCCTCAGGTAACCAGGAAGGAAGAATTACAACTTCTCCATGAGAGCCTATTCTATTTTTCCCTTTCTTAGAATTAGAAAATCTTTCCTTATATTGAATCCAAGAAGACATTCCTTTAACTTTTACTTCCCAGTTGGACATCTGCCCTCTAGGGAGATACAGAAAAAGTTCAAATATCTTAATAAGAAACTGAAATCTAATGGATACCCACTATGCATAAAACACTGGGCTAAGTGTGATGGAGGAGAAATGTGACAGCCAGAAAATCCATCTTCTCCTCACAGAGAAAATGCTGGATTGGATATCTAGGTAAGGAATCAATTACTGAGCTAAAAACTGTAACTTCCTTAACAACACTTTAGTCACCTGCAAGAGTTAATGGAGCTGAAAAAAGCACCTGCTTTGCTCCCAGTGCATAGTTTTAGTACAGAAAATTAGATTTAATGTGATATCTAGATGCATGTGCTATATTTTGTCTCTTTTCTTCAGATCTGGGATTGGCAGGCAGAGTTTTAAATATTAATTTTGTCATTTTAGTGATTAATTTGGGGAGGGCTCAAATAAGGGGAAACAGAGACAGCTAGAGTAACCATGAGACCCCTAATAGGGAGATAGTCTTTTATTTTTGAGTGACTACCAAAGAGTGGTCCATCATTTTGAACTAATTATTCTGGCTTGTTCTTTTTTAGTGATTTTATTTGTTTTTGAGTCTTTGTAACCATGTCTGGGATTTTTCTTCACAAATATACTAGAGTGGTTTGCCATTTCCTTCTTCAGCTCATTTTACATATATGGAAACGAAAACAAACAGAATTAAGTGTCTTGGCTAGGGTCACACATATAGTAAGTGTTTGAGGCCAAATTTGAACTCAGGAAAATGAATCTTCTGGGATCCAATTCACTTCCAGTTGATCAATGATGGTCAGAAACAGCTACACCCAGAGAAGGAACACTGGGAAGTGAATGTAAATTGTTAGCACTACTGTCTATCTACCCAGGTTACTTATACCTTTGGAATCTAATACTTAACATGCAACAAGAAAATTGGATTTACACACATATATCTAGGTTATACTGTAACACATGTAAAATGTATGGGATTGCCTGTCATCAAGGGGAGGGAGTAGAGGGAGAGAGGGGATAATTTGGAAAAATGAATATAAGGAATAATGTTTAAAAATTACTCATGCATATATACTGTCAAAAAATATAAATAATAAAAAAAAAGAAAATGAATCTTCTGGGCTGTAAAGGTAATAATCCATTGTGTCACCCAGCTGACTATTCTTACTACTTGTTGCTAAGCTCTATTGCTTCAGTACTTCGGAAGGAATCCAAATATTATCTGAATTCTAAAATTCAGCTCTTTATTTGAGACAAAATTCTGATTACTTTCCCATGCTTTCAGCTTTGAAGGGGGACCTTTATTTGGAAACAGGGTAAAGTTTGGATTATTTAACCTCAGCATGTAATCCAGGCAAATGCATGAATTTGGCATTCAGACGTCTCAGACAAATCTTTAACTGCAAAAGTGGGGGCGGTGGGCTCATTTTCACTATTTCAATGCAAGATTCTACCATTTTATCTCTTCTTCCTTTTTTCTTGATAACTTGAAATCTTTATTGTATAGTGATATTCTCTGAGGTTATGAATATATATATACATAAGAACTGTTTATCCTTCTGCTAAGTAAACTATATAGCTCTTAAATCTGTCTTCTGTTCTTTTCATGTCTGTTTATATGTATGCATGTACTTTTTTTCAGCTTGAGATCTGTGGCAGATGGGGAAACCAGGTCTCCAATCTGATTTAAATTGCATCTAAAATACAATGAAATTGATTTTGAGGTCTGATGCATTCTCCCACGAGAGTGAAAGGATTGCGTTTTAATGCACAGATTTCATGGCCAAAAGTCTTCTCTGCTTAAAACCTTCATGCCTTTGTTCAGAGTTCTCAGATCTATTCTTAATAGTTGAAGTTTCCAGAAAATTACCCAGGAATCAAAGTCAAGCTCACTGTCCTATAGTTTATAGATACCTTCTCTTAAGTTCTAAGAAAATTAAAGCATTTTCTTTGTTCTATCCTGTCGTACTGCTCTTGCTCTACAGTCTATCAAAGATCATTGACAATGGCTCACTCATTACATGCTGATAGAGGCAATGTAGGCTTGGTGTAAAGGGCAGCTGATGTGATCTTCCTACTTATCCTGTATTTCAATTTCTCACTATGTATTCTTATTCTTTCCTTTCTGCACTTAAAGAAAATTCTCCTTGACAGGTAAATTAGATGCAAAATCAGATTTAAATAGTTGTCTTCTCTCCATTTTGTGTTACCCAAGAACTGGAAAATAAATATGTGCCACATGATTGGGGAATGGATAACTAAAGTGAGATATAGGAATTAAAAGGCACTTAGATGGCTCATTGGATAGAATGCTGGACTAGGAGACAGGAAGACCCATATTCAAATCTCACTGGACATTTATAAGGTGTGTGATCTTGGACAACTCATTTAACCTTTTGTGCTTAATTCATTAAAGAAGAAAATGACAGATTACTCCAGTGATTTTAGCAAGCAAATCTCACAGAAAGTATGCTCCATAAGGTCTTTCATGAAGAGCTGGACATAACTGACATGACAAAATAATATTCTAATAGAAGAAATGATTAATACAATTAATATAAAATTTTCAAGGATTTACATGAACTGATGCTGAATGAAGTTAGCAGAGCCAAGACAATAACAGACTTATTGACTACACTGATTTAAGTGTAAAGAGCAAAAAGAGCAAAATAATTAATAGAAAAACTAATGTCCCCCAAAAAAGACACTCCTTTTCAGAGAGGAGGCACACGTATGAAGCATAGAATTTATTGATAATTTTGATGTATTGATCAATCTAATTAATTTTTGTTTTCTTCTTCCCCTTTTTCTTTTAAAAAATTTGTTATAAAGGGCCATGGAGTCAAAAGAACATGAATTCAAATACACTTAACGTTTAGTACCTGTCTTATCTTGGGCAAACCACTTAACCCCAACTGCTTCACAAAAGCATTTTTAAAATTAAGGAGAGCTGAGTCTAGGGCCTGTGAAAGATATTTAAGAGAGATTTAAGCAAGATACTTCAAAGAGCACCAATAAAATTAATATTAAAAATTTAATTGCCTAGAAATGTTACGTAACTTCTTCACTTTGAGATGAGTAAGAGTACAATTCTGAATAATTGAAGTTCCCATCATTAGTTTATCATTCCTTCAATGTGGATTGTGTGCACATAAAACTCACAATTTAATATCTAGTATTTATATAGTATTTTAATATTTGGGAGGCAGCTAGATGGAATATGACTAGGAATAAGGAAGATTCATCTTCATGAGTTCAAATCCAGCTTCAGAATTTACTAGCTATATCCCCTGGACAAGTCATTTCACCCTGTTTGCTTCACTTTCCTCATTTGTACAATGAATGGAGAAGAAAATTGCAAATAAGGATTTCAAAGAGTTGGGCATTAGTGAAAAAAATTTGGAAAAAAATTTCAAAGCCATTTGCATAAATTAAATCATTAGATCCAACCCTATTAGTGAGGTATTATTAGTATTACCTTTCTACAAATGAAGAAACTGAGGTACAAAGAGGTTATTGGACAGATATTGAACTCAGGTCTTCCTTGCTCTAATCCCCATACTCTATTCACTCTATCTAGTCTGTAGAATACTCTAATGAAATAACTCTTCAGTTTTTGCATCTGTTGGTCTACAGTCAATTTTTCTTCATCATACTTGACATTGGATTTTTATACCAGTTAGTTATCCCTTCCTCTCCCTCTTTTAAAAAAACCATAGATCATGTTTTTAATAAGGTATACATTTCTAGAATATTATTTTAGGAAACTCCTTGACCCCTTTGAGAATCAATGGAATGTAGGAGGAGAAACTCGCCTGCTTTAGGCTTTGTATTCTCCAGTATTCCAGAATATTTGCTGATAATAAATGCTTCACAATTGTTAAATTGGCAGGATACCTGCAAATTACTCTAAGGATATATGAGGAAGGAGATAATACTTTTTTGCCAAGAAGATTGGTGGAGAAAGAATGGATCATGGAGAAAGTGACACTTAAGTAGAGTCTTGAAAGGAATGACAGGAGAGGGCATTTCCTTTGTGGAAAAAATTGCCTTTGAAAATCCAGAGACATAGAAGAAAATGGCATTTAAAAAATCTTGGAACAGATATTCAAGTTTGAATTGAAGGACAAGTGCATAGAGTAGAATAAATTCAGATAAGGTTTGAAAATCTATATTGGTGTTATTCTCTGACCTTCCCTTTTCTTTGTCTGAAGAAAAAGTACTTTCCCAGAGTTCCACTGAGTGGAAATTTGTTTAATTGATGAGTGGATAGTATGGGAACCATTAATTTCTTTTACACTATTAAATGTTGGCTTCAGAAAAGAGCAATGTGATAGAATTTTCCTGATTGCATCATTAGTTTCCTAAGAGATTGAGATCAGTTTCTTTTATACTTATACACTTAAAAGCCAGCAGATGGCAAGCTTGAGACTTTTAAGATATTACTGATTTGACTTTCAACTTGAAATCTTTCATATATATACATATGCATGCACTCATCCAGAAGTTACTGAATCTCATGAATGAATCTTCATTTTTAAGTCTATACTATTCTAGAATTTCAGGGTTCACAACTATTTCACTAGAATCTCAGCCAACAAAGAACCTACTTTGTATTGTTTTTCTTTGTAACCTCTTCCAAGAGCTCCAGTGTTTCATGGGAACTCAGGGCCAACCTGTACTTGATAATAGTGTATCCAGGCTTTAATTGAAGACTTTCAATTTAGTACCCTCTTAGAGACCCCATTCCACTCTAAAAATAGATAGCTTGATTGACAGATAGATAGATAGATAATATACATATAAATATCTTTTAAGAAGTCTTTTTTTCTGCTCTGATATTAACCCTATCTGTGGTTTTATACATTTTACTATTACTTTTGTTTTTGCCCTCTGGATAAAATTAAATAATGTAATGACTTTCACATGAAAACACAGCAATCATTTGAAGGCACTCACTATGTATTCAGTCTATTATGGAGTCCAAACGAAATATTCCCATGTATTTCAACTACTTCTTATAAGGTAATAACAAACATAATAAATAAATAAAACATTTTTATTGATGTCCTTTTAAAAAATGATATCCAGAATTATATCCATTTTATCAAATTTGGTCTGACAAGGGAAGAATGAAATTTCATTCAACCATTTCATTCTTGGGGAATTTAATATTATTCCCTCGTCTCTGGGAGTTTTACGTCTGTCGATGAGACATAAGATTCCATTATGTAATTGACATATGATATTGTTGATTCAGTCTATCAAAGGAATCTGTTGAAATCCCATGTCTTTTTTAAATTAACTGTTCTCCAGGAAATTATTTTATTATGTAGTTATCCAAGAAGCAACATTATATTATGGAATAATTTGTCTTGTATTACACACATTCTTGATTGTTATGACTAAAGATGTTACTTATTCTTAAGTTTGACTTTGTAAATCCTTGTGCTATCTAATAAGATATTCAACTGCATAATTTGTACGATGAAACTGTTCCCAGAAAATCCTTATTTGATTCTCAATATTTTAAATATGCATTAAGCTATATTAGATACTAGCTACAACTTGGAGAAATATATTTCTATTTCCATTTCTATGATAGCCACAAACTTCCTTCATGGCCACCAACCAGTCCATTTATCAATAAAAATTTGTCTCAATTTCAATAAATGAATTGGAACTTCATGAGTCTTAATTTCATCCAGGGATCCAGGCTATGTCGGTATGTTTATATAATGTATAATCTGGCATTTTAACTAAGTAAATATGATTAGCTTAGAATAGAATTGTAATCATAATTCTTTACTCATTATTTTCCCATCTGAATTCAAATGCTCTCCTAATATGACATAACTTACCAAGCATGCATTAAACATCTTCTATATATCAGGTAATGTGCTAGGATTCAAGGATGCAATGATAAAAACAGAAGCTATTTCTACTATCAAGTCTATTAATATGTCTGAGCTTGCTTCCTCTATCTGACATAGGCATAATAACCTGAGTTATTAATAATGATAATTATTGTATTCTATATTTAACATAATTCATAAGCACATCAGATTTACTTAGGTTTCTACAATGATCACTTAACTT